>NC_035444.2:160890389-161193829 GCF_002127325.2 Helianthus annuus
AGAACACGAAGAACGCGAAGAACACGATGAACCAAAATTTCAAAATCTTGAATCTTTGATATCACACCGAGCCTAGAAATAGGTTCTAATGGCTCTGATACCAATTGTAAGTCCCGTTTAACCGGATCTTGCAATGATATCAAACCTAATCTTGTGAGAGTACGGAAACCAAACACAAGATGATTCAAGATAGACCGAAAAATATGAAAAACGATGAACACAATAACGAATCAATTTCAAACTTGCACACGATTTTATTACTATCAACTAGCAAAACCGTCTGGTACAAGTTCCTACACCACAATCGCCTCTCTCTAGCTTCTTTAGAACTTTTTAACAACAAGGTTCCAAACCTAAAACAAGTTAGAAACTTGTTTATATACATACCCAAGCCCACTTCCCTACATGGGCTTCCCTTGGGCCTGCTTGGCCCACATGGCCTAAAGCTTGGCCCAAGTGACCTATAAAGGTTCAAAACCTAATATAAACTAACCCGGTAAGACCCAGTTCGTAGCCATAACCCGTTGTGTTAATTTGATGCGTCAGTCTCACACTTTAGGGCCTAACATATATATGCGGATTAGACTCCAAAAAAAAAAAACACTCAACAAATGGCTACAATTTAAGGAATGTGTTTAGTGACGGCATCAGATTCCTAATTGATGGAGAAAGGTCTGGTGGCAAGAAAAGCTGCTTCTAGGAGGTTGTCAAGTGTTTTCGCTCGACGATTCCATTGTTGGGTGGTTGGTTTGGCCTTGTTCCTGTAACTCGAATACTAGCCCGGTATATCCCATTTTAATTTTACACCATTATGAACCTTACGCATTTTTACTCTCTGATCGAGGTTTTCGACATTGAAAAATCTTCGTAAACTAAATCACACGTGTATATGTTGACATTTAAAAGATATACAGTCAAGAAAATCAAGGGCAATGGTGATATATATGCGGATTAGACACAAAAAAAAAACACTCAACAAATGGCTACAATTTAAGGAATGTGTTTAGTGAAGGCATCAGATTCCTAATTGATGGAGAAAGGTCTGGTGGCAAGAAAAGCAGCTTCTAGGAGGTTGTCAAGTGTTTTTGCTCGACGATTCCATTCTTGGGTGGTTGGTTTGACCCCTGTTCCTGTAACTCGAATCCTAGCCCGGTATATCCCATTTTAATTTTACTCCATTATGAACCTTACGCCTTTTTTACTCTCTGATCGAGGTTCTCGGCATTGAAAAATCTATGTAAACTAAATCACAAGTGTATATGTTGACCTTTAAGAGATATACCGTCAAGAAAATCAAGGGCAATGGTGATATATATGAGGATTAGACTAAAAAAACACTCAACAAATGGCTACAATTTAACGAATGTATTTAGTGACGGCATCAGATTCCGAATTGATGGAGAAAGGTCTGGTGGCAAGAAAAGCTGCTTCTAGGAGTTTGTCAAGTGTTTTCGCTCGACATTCTATTCTGGGTTGGTTGGTTTGGCCCTTGTTCCTGTAACTCGAATCCTAGCCCGGTATATCCCATTAAAATTTTACACCATTGTGAAACTTACGCCTTTTTTACTCTCTGATCGAGGTTCTCGGCATTGAAAAATCTTCGTAAACTAAATCACACGTGTATATGTTGACATTTAAGAGATATACAGTCAAGAAAATCAAGGGCAATGGTGATATATATGCGGATTAGACACAAAAAAAAACACTCAACAAATGGCTACAATTTAAGGAAGGTGTTTAGTGACGGCATCAGATTCCTAATTGATGGGGAAAGGTCTTGTGGCAAGAAAAGCTGCTCAAAGGAGGTTGTCAAGTGTTTTCGCTCGACGATTCCATTCTTGGGTGGTTGGTTTTGCCCTTGTTCCTGTAACTCGAATCCTAGCCCAGTATATCTCATTTTAATTTTACACCATTGTGAACCTTACGCCTTTTTTACTCTCTGATCGAGGTTCTCGGCATTGAAAAAACTTCGTAAACTAAATCACACGTGTATATGTTGACATTAAGAGATATACAGTCAAGTAAATCAAGTGCAATGGTGATATATATGCAGATTAGACCCAAAAAAAAACACACAACAAATGGCTACAATTTAAGGAAAGTGTTTAGTGACGGCATCAGATTCCTAATTGATGGAGAAAGGTCTGGTGGCAAGAAAAGCTGCTTCTAGGAGGTTATCAAGTGTTTTCGCTCGACGATTCCATTCTTGGGTGGTTGGTTTGGCCCTTGTTCCTGTAACTCGAATCCTAGCCTGGTAAATCCCATTTTAATTTTACACCATTTTGAACCTTACGCCTTTTTTACTCTTTGATGGAGGTTCTCGACATTGAAAAATCGTCGTAAAGTAAATCACACGTGTATATGTTGACATTTAAGAGATATACAGTCAAGAAAATCAAGGGCAATGGTGATATATATGCGGATTAGAGACCAAAAAAAACACTCAACAAATGGCTACAATTTAAGGAATGTGTTTAGTGACGGCATCAGATTCCTAATTGATGGAGAAAGGTCTCGTGGCAAGAAAAGCTGCTTCTAGGAGGTTGTCAAGTGTTTTCGCTCGACGATTCCATTCTTGGGTGGTTGGTTTGGCCCTTGTTCCTATAACTTGAATCCTAGCCCGGTATATCCCATTTTAATTTTACACCATTGTGAAGCTTACGCCTTTTTTACTCTCTGATCGAGGTTCTCGGCATTGAAAAATCTTCGTAAACTAAATCACACATGTATATGTAGACATTTAAGAGATATACAGTCAAGAAAATCAAGGGAAATGGTGATATATATGCGGATTAGACACAAAAAAAAAACACTTAACAAATGGCTACAATTTAAGGAATGTGTTTAGTGATGGCATCAGATTCCTAATTGAAGGAGAAAGGTCTGGTGGTAAGAAAAGCTGCTTCTAGGAGGTTGTCAAGTGTTTTCGCTCGACGATTCCATTCTTGGGTTGTTGGTTTGGCCCTTGTACCTGTAACTCGAATCCTAACCCGGTATATCCCATTTTAATTTACACCATTGTGAACCTTACGCCTTTTTTTACTCTCTGATCGAGGTTCTCGGCATTGAAAAATCTTCGTAAACTAAATCACATGTGTATATGTTGACATTTAAGAGATATACAGTCAAGAAAATCAAGGGCAATGGTGATATATATGCGGATTAGACACAAAAAAAAACACTTAACAAATGGCTAAAATTTAAGGAATGTGTTTAGTGACGACATCAAATTCCTAATTGATGGAGAAAGGTCTGGTGGCAAGAAAAGCTGCTTCTAGTAGGTTGTCAAGTGTTTTCGCTTGACGATTCCATTCTTGGGTGGTTGGTTTGGCCCTTGTTCCTGTAACTCGAATCCCAGCCCGGTATATCCCATTTTAATTTTATACCATTGTCAACATTAGGCATTTTTTACTCTCTGATCGAGGTTCTCGGCATTGAAAAATATTCGTAAACTAAATCACACGTGTATATGTTGACATTTAAGAGATATACAGTCAAGAGAATCAAGTGCAATGGTGATATATATGCGGATTAGACAAAAAAACACTCAACAAATGGCGACAATTTAAGGAATGTGTTTAGTGACGGCCTCTTCCTAATTGATGGAGAAAGGTCTCGTGGCAAGAAAAGCTGCTTCTAGGAGGTTGTCAAGTGTTTTCGCTCGAAGATTCCTTTCTTGGTTGGTTGGTTTGGCCCTTGTTCCTGTAACTCGAATCCTAGCCCGGTACATCCCATTTTAATTTTACAACATTGTGAACCTTACGGCTTTTTTACTCTCTGATCGAGGTTCTTGGCATTGAAAAATCTTCGTAAACTAAATCACATGTGTATATATTGACAATTAAGAGATATACAGTCAAGAAAATCAAGGGCAATGGGGTTATATATGCGGTTTAGACACAAAAAAACACTCAACAAATGGCTATAATTTAAAGAATGTGTTTAGCGACGGCATCAGATTCCTAATTGATGGAGAAAGGCCTGGTGGCAAGAAAAGCTGCTTCTAAGAGGTTGTCAAGTGTTTTCGCTCGACGATTCCATTCTTGGGTGGTTGGTTTTGGCCCTTGTTCCGATAACGCGAATCCTAGCCCGGTATATCCCATTTTAATTTTACACCATTGTGAACCTTACGCCTTTTTTACTCTCTGATCGAGGTTCCCGGCATTGAAAAATCTTCGTAAACTAAATCACACGTGTATATGTTGACATTTAAGAGATATATAGTCAAGAAAATCAAGGGCAATGGTGATATATATGCGGATTAGACACACAAAAAAAGCACTTAACAAATGGCTACAATTTAAGGAATGTGTTTAGTGACGGCATCAGATTCCTAATTGATGGAGAAAGGTCTGGTGGCAAGAAAAGCTTCTTCTAGGAGGTTATCAAGTGTTTTCGCTCGACGATTCCATTCTTGGGTGGTTGGTTTGGCCCTTGTTCCTGTAACTCGAATCCTAGCCCGATATATCCCATTTTAATTTTACACCATTGTGAACCTTACGCTTTTTTTACTCTTTGATCGAGGTTCTCGGCATTGAAAAATCTTCGTAAACTAAATCACACGTGTATATGTTGACATTTAAGAGATATACAGTCAAGAAAATCAAGGACAATGGTGATATATATGCGGATTAGACACCAAAAAAAACACTCAACAAATGGCTACAATTTAAGGAATGTGTTTAGTGACGGGCATCAGATTCCTAATTGATGGAGAAAGGTCACGTGGCAAGAAAAGCTGCTTCTAGGAGGTTGTCAAGGGTTTTCGCTCGACGATTCCATTCTTGGGTGGTTGGTTTGGCCCTTGTTCCTATAACTCGAATCTTAGCCCGGTATATCCCATTTTAATTTTATACCATTGTGAACCTTACGCCTTTTTTACTCTTTTATCGAGGTTCTCGGCATTGAAAAATCTTCGTAAACTAAATCACACGTGTATATGTTGACATTTAAGAGATATGCCGTCAAGAAAATCAAGGGCAATGCTGACATATATGCGGATTAGACACCAAAAAAATACACTCAACAAATGGCTATAATTTAAGGAATGTGTTAAGTGACGACATCAGATTCCTAATTGATGGAGAAAGGTCTGGTGGCAAGAAAAGCTGCTTCTAGGAGGTTGTCAAGTGTTTTCGCTCGACGATTCCATTCTTCGGTGGTTGGTTTGGCCCTTGTTCTTGTAACTCGAATCCTAGCCCGGTATATCCCATTTTAATTTTACACCATTGTGAACCTTACGCCTTTTTTACTCTCTGAACGAGGTTCTCGGCATTGAAAAATCTTCGTAAACTAAATCACACGTGTATATGTAGACATTTAAGAGATATACAGTCAAGAAAATCAAGGGCAATGGTGATATATGTGCGGATTAGACACAAAAAAAACACTCAACAAATGGCTAAAATTTAAGGAATGTGTTTAGTGACGGCATCAAATTCCTAATTGATGGAGAAAGGTCTGGTGGCAAGAAAAGCTGCTTCTAGTAGGTTGTCAAGTGTTTTCGCTTGACGATTCCATTCTTGGGTGGTTGGTTTGGCCCTTGTTCCTGTAACTCGAATCCTAGCCTGTTATATCCCATTTTAATTTTATACCATTGTCAACATTAGGAATTTTTTACTCTCTGATCGAGGTTCTCGGCATTGAAAAATCTTCGTAAACTAAATCACACGTGTATATGTTGACATTTAAGAGATATACAGTCAAGAAAATCAAGTGCAATGGTGACATATATGATGATTAGACAAAAAAAACACTCAACAAATGGCGACAATTTAAGGAATGTGTTTAGTGACGGTCTCAGATTCCTAATTGATGGAGAAAGGTCTCGTGACAAGAAAAGCTGCTTCTAGGAGGTTGTCAAGTGTTTTCGCTCGAAGATTCCATTCTTGGTTGGTTGGTTTGGCCCTTGTTCTTGTAACTCGAATCCTAGCCCGGTACATCCCATTTTAATTTTACAACATTGTGAACCTTACGGCTTTTTTACTCTCTGATGGAGGTTCTCGGCATTGAAAAATCTTCGTAAACTAAATCACACGTGTATATGTTGACATTTAAGAGATATACAGTCAAGAAAATCAAGGGCAATGGGGATATATATGTGGATTAGACACAAAAAAACACTCAACAAATGGCTATAATTTAAGGAATGTGTTTAGCGACGGCATCAGATTCCTAATTGATGGAGAAAGGCCTGGTGGCAAGAAAAGCTGCTTCTAAGAGGTTGTCAAGTGTTTTCGCTCGACGATTCCATTCTTGGGTGGTTGGTTTTGGCCCTTGTTCCGATAACGCGAATCCTAGCCCGGTATATCCCATTTTAATTTTACACCATTGTGAACCTTACGCCTTTTTTACTCTCTGATCGAGGTTCCCGGCATTGAAAAATCTTCGTAAACTAAATCACACGTGTATATGTTGACATTTAAGAGATATACAGTCAAGAAAATCAAGGGCAATGGTGATATATATGCGGATTAGACACACAAAAAAAGCACTCAACAAATGGCTACAATTTAAGGAACGTGTTTAGTGACGGCATCAGATTCCTAATTGATGGAGAAAGGTCTGGTGGCAAGAAAGGCTTCTTCTAGGAGGTTATCAAGTGTTTTCGCTCGACGATTCCATTCTTGGGTGGTTGGTTTGGCCCTTGTTCCTGTAACTCGAATCCTAGCCCGGTATATCCCATTTTAATTTTACACCATTGTGAACCTTACGCCTTTTTTACTCTTTGATCGAGGTTCTCGGCATTGAAAAATCTTCGTAAACTAAATCACACGTGTATATGTTGACATTTAAGAGATATACAGTCAAGAAAATCAAGGGCAATGGTGATATATATGCGGATTAGACACCAAAAAAACACTTAACAAATGGCTACAATTTAAGGAATGTGTTTAGTGACGGGCATCAGATTCCTAATTGATGGAGAAAGGTCTCGTTGCAAGAAAAGCTGCTTCTAGGAGGTTGTCAAGGGTTTTCGCTCGACGATTCCATTCTTGGGTGGTTGGTTTGGCACTTGTTCCTATAACTCGAATCTTAGCCCGGTATATCCCATTTTAATTTTACACCAGTGTGAACCTTACGCCTTTTTTACTCTTTGATCGAGGTTCTCGGCATTGAAAAATCTTCGTAAACTAAATCACACGTGTATATGTTGACATTTAAGAGATATGCAGTCAAGAAAATCAAGGGAAATGCTGATATATATGCGGATTAGACACCAAAAAAATACACTCAACAAATAGCTATAATTTAAGGAATGTGTTAAGTGACGGCATCAGATTCCTAATTGATGGAGAAAGGTCTGGTGGCAAGAAAAGCTGCTTCTAGGAGGTTGTCAAGTGTTTTCGCTCGACGATTCCATTCTTCGGTGGTTGGTTTGGCCCTTGTTCCTGTAACTCGAATCCTAGCCCGGTATATCCCATTTTAATTTTACACCATTGTGAACCTTACGCCTTTTTTACTCTCTGAACGAGGTTCTCGGCATTGAAAAATCTTCGTAAACTAAATCACACGTGTATATGTTGACATTTAAGAGATATACAGTCAAGAAAATCAAGGGCAATGATGATATATATGCGTATTAGACACAAAAAAAAACACTTAACGAATCGCTACAATTTAATGAATGTGTTTAGTGACGGCATCAGATTCCTAATTGATGGAGAAAGGTCTGGTGGCAAGAAAAGCTGCTTCTAGGAGGTTGTCAAGTGTTTTCGCTCGACGATTCCATTCTTGGGTGGTTGGTTTGGCCTTTGTACCTGTAACTCGAATCCTAGCCCGGTATATCCCATTTTAATTTTACACCATTGTGAACCTTACGCCTTTTTGACTCTCTGATCGAGGTTCTCGGCATTGAAAAATCTTCGTAAACTAAATCACACGTGTATATGTTGACATTTAAGAGATATACAATCAAGAAAATCAAGGGCAATGGTGATATATATGCGGATTAGACACCAAAAAAAACACTCAACAAATGGCTACAATTTAAGGAATGTGTTTAGTGACGGCATCAGATTCCTAATTGATGGAGAAAGGTCTGGTGGCAAGAAAAGCTTCTTCTAGGAGGTTGTCAAGTGTTTTCGCTCGACGATTCCATTCTTGGGTGGTTGGTTTGGCCCTTGTTCCTGTAACTCGAATCCTAGCCCGGTATATCCCATTTTAATTTTACACCATTGTGAACCTTACGCCTTTTTTACTCTCTGATCGAGGTTCTCGGCATTGAAAAATCTTCGTAAACTAAATCACACGTGTATATGTTGACATTTAAGAGATATACAGTCAAGAAAATCAAGGGCAATGGTGATATATATGCGGATTAGACACAAAAAAAAACACTCAACAAATGGCTACAATTTAAGGAATGTGTTTAGTGACGGCATCAGATTCCTAATTGATGGAGAAAGGTCTGGTGGCAAGAAAAGCTTCTTCTAGGAGGTTGTCAAGTGTTTTCGCTCGACGATTCCATTCTTGGGTGGTTGGTTTGGCCCTTGTTCCTGTAACTCGAATCCTAGCCCGGTATATCCCATTTTAATTTTACACCATTGTGAACCTTACGCCTTTTTTACTCTCTGATCGAGGTTCTCGGCATTGAAAAATCTTCGTAAACTAAATCACACGTGTATATGTTGACATTTAAGAGATATACAGTCAAGAAAATCAAGGGCAATGGTGATATATATGCGGATTAGACACCAAAAAAAAACACTCAACAAATGGCTACAATTTAAGGAATGTGTTTAGTGACGGCATCAGATTCCTAATTGATGGAGAAAGGTCTGGTGGCAAGAAAAGCTGCTTCTAGGAGGTTGTCAAGTGTTTTCGCTCGACGATTCCATTCTTGGGTGGTTGGTTTGGCCCTTGTTCCTGTAACTCGAATCCTAGCCCGGTATATCCTATTTTAATTTTTACACCATTGTGAACCTTACGCCTTTTTACTCTCTGATCGAGGTTCTCAGCATTAAAAAATCTTCGTAAACTAAATCACACGTGTATATGTTGAAATTTAAGAGATATACAGTCAAGAATATCAAGGGCAATGGTGATATATATGCGGATTAGACACCAAATAAAACACTCAACAAATGGCTAAAATTTAAGGAATGTGTTTAGTGATGGCATCAGATTCCTAATTGATGAAGAAAGGTCTGGTGGCAAGAAAAGCTGCTTCTAGGAGGTTGTCAAGTGTTTTCGCTCGACGATTCCATTCTTGGGTGGTTGGTTTGGCCTTTGTACCTGTAACCCGAATCCTAGCCCGGTATATCCCATTTTAATTTTACACTGTCACACCCTAACCGATGGCGGAAACATCGGGATGAGACGTACAAATTGCTCAAAACAACATAACACTAATTGTGACAATATAGATTAAATTATTTTATTAAAACTAAAGAACAATACATTGTTTCAACATGATTAAAACATAAATCATCTTTCAACCATAGTTTATTTTCTAGGTGAGTCTCTAGTCCACCCTAACTTGATTCTTGAATTCTTCATCTATCATCCTGCAACATGTATTAAAGTACAATCAACAAAAACGTTGGCGAGTATACAAGTTTGATACATAGCATAGTAGCATAAAATGTTTAAAATGTGCTCATATCCAACATGAATAAAATGATACATGTTACTACTTTGTCATTCAATATCGTTCAACATCGTTCAATCTCGTTCAACATCGTTCAACATCGTTCAACATCGTTCAACATCGTTCACATATCGTTCAAATATCGTTCAACATCGCAATACCCCAAGACTCAAGGGCATTGAGATTAAGACGTTCAACATGCATAGCATAAGAGATTAACAAGCATCAAATTGTTTCATGTTTAAATGTGGATAGAGTGTGATTAAAACAAGACTCAAGTGTTGTGTAATTTGAATATGGAATACATGTTGCACCCAAATGTGTTTAAAACGAAAATGGGATCGAGTATACTCACCTTAGATTGCGTTGCGTTTCTTGGTAAATAATAGAGAGTAGAGTTGAATCCAAGAGATTCCAAGCGAGTGCAAGAGATTTACCCTATTGTGATTTGGGAATTCGTTACTTAATGTTGGGAAGGAGCTTAATATGATAATGGAAATTTTGTGGAATTAATAATGATAAGAATAATATTAGTTATAAAAATCCTGACTTAAAAACAATGAGATATTATAAATTCTGATTTTATAGTTATAATAATAATGATATCTTTTACTAATATCTTCAATAATAATATGTATTATTAATAAATCTGATTAACAATAGTACTTACAATTCTGATTAATATATTTGTAATAATACCATTAAATCTGATTAATAATAATTTCTGGTTAATAATAATAATAATGTTTATATTAGAATAATATTAATAATAATAGTAACAGTTTAATAAATAGAAAAAGAAACATGGATTATGAAGACTGATGTTAAAAATATTGGCCCAAAGAAAGGTCGGGTCAACAGGGCAGCCCAATCGGCTAAGCCCAGTTGACTGAATAATCAGTGATGTTGTACTGTATCGGGTTATACTACGGAACGGGATAACACTTCGTTTGTGATACAGGTTCGATAAAATCAAGTAACAGGAATAATAAAGACAGTGCATATCGAAACAAGAGACTCCGCGAAGAAAGAAGAAGGCTCGTGCGAAGAAAGAAGAAGGCTCGTCGGTGCTCCGGTGGTCTTCTCCGGCGACGGTGACGATTCCGGTGACGTCCTCCGGTGACGGGTTGTCTTCCCCGGTGAGCTCCGACGTTCTCCGGGAACGTACAGCAAGAGGATTGCGGTGATGAGAGGGGAGCGGAGGTGTTGTAAGTTCGAACGGTTCGAAAGTGATGGTGCTTCTCGGAGGTGATGAGTGCCGGGTATTTATAAGGACCGAAGATGTTTGGCACGAATGGAAATCGTTCCGTAATTTAGGTAACGATTCTAATTGATCGTGATTGATCAAGTAAGAAAAGGAAAAAAGTTCCGTTAATATGGTAACCGGAAATTAAGTTCAGAAAGTTGACCAAAAAAAATGAAAAAGAAAACGTGTTGCTGTTTGTTTTGGTGGTTAAATAGAAATTAGATTTGAACTTAAATTGTGCATAAATATAATAGGTTTCCTAATTTAATCGGATGTGGCATGCCCGGCCGGATTGTTGTGTGTTCGTTTGTGAAGCAAGAGGTCGTGGGTTCGAATCCAAGGGAGGCCGGTTCTCACCCAGGAGACCCCCCCCCTTTTCACTTCTTTTTTTTAGACTTAACTGAACTAACTGAGTTTCCAAACTCAGTTAGTGGTCTCCTTTATAAAAACTAACCTGGTTAAGCTTAACCAGGTTATCTTCAATGTTATAAAGGATTTACTAACTTAGTTAGCTTGAGCTAACCTTGTTAACCAATATCTAATATAAATCCTTTTATTTATTTCAATATTAATTTTGAAAAATAAAAATAATTTATTTATTTAATTAATATTAATAAATATAATAAACTTGATTTAACCCAAATTTCTGGTAGTTTATCGAATTAGCGTACGAATTCCCGATTTTGTCCGGTTTAGGGTAATCTCTTGATAATACTTGTTTCGAGAGCCAAGATTAGGATATCTTTCCACTGTTTTCACGTGTTTGACATAGTTTAACGTGATTTAACGTGTAATAACATAACATAGTATTAAAACAAGCATATGATCAAAACGATGCACTTTTTCATTATGATTCAAGTCTCGAAATACAATAGAGTAAACTGAGAGTACAATTGACTGAAATTAGAAAGTACAACCTATAAAGCTATAAGTAGAAAGATAAAAAACACGGAGTGTTACAGTCTCCCCTACTTTAGGAGATTTCGTCCTCGAAATCTTAGAAGAAAGAAAAGGAACAATGCAATGGTTGACCGAGGAAATATGATGGTTGGAGAACAACGCTGATCGTGACGATTTTACCATTAGGTGTTGGCATCCTGGGCTTGGTTGGCATTGAGAGCTGGAGCTTTTGGGGCTGGTTGTCGTTCTTGGTTCCATAAAGGACAATGGCGACGAAGGTGGGTTGTGTCTCCACACTTAAAATAGGCTCTAACTTTGTTTGCAGGGTTAGTGAGACAATAAGCGGTATCGTGGCCAAAACGGTTACATATGGTGCAATGGCGGCAATTCGAGTTGGTAGGGTGATGACGGTTGCAAGTGGTACATTTGGGATGGATTCCAGTGTATGGTTTACTCGTGTTCTCTGGTGTAACAGGGTTTGGGTTAGCAGCAGGTACAACCGCATTGCAGCCAGGGTCTTGAAACTTGCGTTTCTTACCCTCGCCACCACTTGATTGTTGGACGATTTGGTTGGCTATCTTCGAGGAGCCAGTAGGTGTTGCAATTTGTTTATCACGAACGCGATTGTTGTTCAGGCTAGCTGCGAGTCGATAGACAGCCTCGATGTTGTCGAGCTGGGCTGCCTCGATGGTGTCTCTCATGGTAGGGGGTAAACCATGGATATACTTTTTGATCATACGATCAACAGTGAGAACCAGGTGGGGTACAACAAAGCTCAGCTGCTTGAAACGAATGGTATACGCAAGGTTGTCGTCACCAATCTGCTTGAGAGACCAAAACTCTTCCTCAAGCTTCTGTTGTTCATGAGGAGGGCAGAATTCCTCCATCATGAGCTGCTTCAATTCTTCCCATGACAACGCATATGCCAATTCGTTTGAACGAATGTTCCTTTCATTCGTCCACCACTCTAGGGCTCTTGCTTGAAAGACACCAGTAGCACTACGTGTCTTGAGCTCATCAGGACATTCACTATTGATGAATGTGACCTCTATGCTATCGAACCATTCAAACATAGCGGTCACACCCTCTTGGCCAGTGAAGGGTTTTGGGTGACAAGAGGCGAAATGTTTGTAGTTAAAGGCAATGGGCTTAGGTTGGGCAACCTTGGAGTTGATGGAAGAGTTGGGGGTGTTGAAGCTTGGATTTCAGTCACAACTTTGGGGATAAGACGAGCGAACTGCTTGGCCATAAATGCCATCATCTTCTTTTGAGAGCTAACCCTTGACTTTCTAGACGAGTTGGAAAGTTGGCGAGATGAAGACATCTACGAATTTGAAATGAAATGAGGATGAGACTTTGATCATAATGATTATTTGAGAAAAATTGTTTAATGTATGTAACATGTAGCACATTGTTTCACATTGTTTTTCACATAGAATAACATGAATAAGGTGACATGAAATTTTCACATAGGATAACATGTATGATAAAAGCATAATAAATTTAATTTGTTCTCGAAGGAGTATCATTAATTGTTTTAGATTGCGACAATAGTGTAAATTGTGACTTCCTAGATTGAAATGAAGATAACGCTCAATGTAAAATCACATAGAAATTGAGATAACATAAAAGAGGTTTAACGTAAAATATGGATTGTCACGGAACGTAACATACGACAATTCCAAAGTGAATCGAAGTCCTTTTCGAATTAAGGAAACGTGCTTTGGCCTAATGGACAAATACTCTCATCGAGGAGCGACTAACGATATTTGTCCTTCCAGTTACTACACGTCCTTAATCGATTGGGAAAATCGAAACTTTGGCGAGAGCGAAAATCGAGGAGTGGGACTAGTTAAACAAGATACGAGTATCACCTCTAACTTGATAACATCGTACCCTAATGTGGTTGGTACTTATCCTAAGATAAGGGTCCACTAGAATATGAAATGGAAAACTCCCATCAAGGTTTGGATATCACTCCTAACTTGAGGGTAGATTTCGTGCAAAAATCAAAGTATAGCTGAGTGAAAATCATCACCAAGTGTGGGAATCACCCCTATCTTGATGAATCATTTCGATTGTGTTGTAAGAGTGTCTTCAAAGCCTCCAAGTGTGTATTGTGTTAGCCTTAGAAAAGGCATGTATATTAAGAGTCCAAAAGAATGTAGAGGGAAGCAAAGAAGATAGAAGGGAAGTTGTTTTAAGCAACACATAGTGAAAAAAAAGCTCCTAAACTATAGACTAGGCAAGGCATTCCTAATTCCCTATAGTTATGGCTCTGATATCAGAGTATTCCTACTATAGACTAGGGAAAAGTAAGGCAATCCTACCTAATTCCCTATAGTTATGGCTCTGATACCAATCTGTCACACCCCAACCGATGGCGGAAACATCGGGATGAGACGTACAAATTACTCAAAACAACATAACACTAATTGTGACAATATAGATTAAATTATTTTATTAAAACTAAAGAACAATACATTGTTTCAACATGATTAAAACATAAATCATCTTTCAACCATAGTTTATTTTCTAGGTGAGTTTCTAGTCCACCCTAACTTGATTCTTGAATTCTTCATCTATCAACCTGCAACATGTATTAAAGTACAATCAACAAAAACGTTGGCGAGTATACAAGTTTGATACATAGCATAGTAGCATAAAATGTTTAAAATGTGCTCATATCCAACATGAATAAAATGATACATGTTACTACTTTGTCATTCAATATCGTTCAACATCGTTCAATCTCGTTCAACATCGTTCAACATCGTTCACATATCGTTCAAATATCGTTCAACATCGCAATACCCCAAGACTCAAGGGCATTGAGATTAAGACGTTCAACATGCATAGCATAAGAGATTAACAAGCATCAAATTGTTTCATGTTTAAATGTGGATAGAGTGTGATTAAAACAAGACTCAAGTGTTGTGTAATTTGAATATGGAATACATGTTGCACCCAAATGTGTTTAAAACGAAAATGGGATCGAGTATACTCACCTTAGATTGCGTTGCGTTTCTTGGTAAATAATAGAGAGTAGAGTTGAATCCAAGAGATTCCAAGCGAGTGCAAGAGATTTACCCTATTGTGATTTGGGAATTCGTTACTTAATGTTGGGAAGGAGCTTAATATGATAATGGAAATTTTGTGGAATTAATAATGATAAGAATAATATTAGTTATAAAAATCCTGACTTAAAAACAATGAGATATTATAAATTCTGATTTTATAGTTATAATAATAATGATATCTTTTAATAATATCTTCAATAATAATATGTATTATTAATAAATCTGATTAACAATAGTACTTACAATTCTGATTAATATATTTGTAATAATACCATTAAATCTGATTAATAATAATTTCTGGTTAATAATAATAATAATGTTTATATTAGAATAATATTAATAATAATAGTAACAGTTTAATAAATAGAAAAAGAAACATGGATTATGAAGACTGATGTTAAAAATATTGGCCCAAAGAAAGGTCGGGTCAACAGGGCAGCCCAATCGGCTAAGCCCAGTTGACTGAATAATCAGTGATGTTGTACTGTATCGGGTTATACTACGGAACAGGATAACACTTCGTTTGTGATACAGGTTCGATAAAATCAAGTAACAGGAATAATAAAGACAGTGCATACCGAAACAAGAGACTCGGCGAAGAAAGAAGAAGGCTCGTCGGTGCTCCGGTGGTCTTCTCCGGCGACGGTGACGATTCCGATGACGTCCTCCGGTGACGGGTTGTCTTCCCCGGTGAGCTCCGACGTTCTCCGGCAACGTACAGCAGGAGGATTGCGGTGATGAGAGGGGAGCGGAGGTGTTGTAAGTTTGAACGGTTAGAAAGTGATGGTGCTTTTCGGAGGTGATGAGTGCCGGGTATTTATAAGGACCGAAGATGTTTGGCACGAATGGAAATCGTTCCGTAATTTAGGTAACGATTCTAATTGATCGTGATTGATCAACTAAGAAAAGGAAAAAAGTTCCGTTAATATGGTAACCGGAAATTAAGTTCTGAAAGTTGACCAAAAAAAATGAAAAAGAAAACGTGTTGCTGTTTGTTTTGGTGGTTAAATAGAAATTAGATTTGAACTTAAATTGTGCATAAATATAATAGGTTTCCTAATTTAATCGGATGTGGCATGCCCGGCCGGATGGTTGTGTGTTCGTTTGTGAAGCAAGAGGTCGTGGGTTCGAATCCAAGGGAGGCCGGTTCTCACCCAGGAGACACCCCCCCTTTTTACTTCTTTTTTTTAGACTTAACTGAACTAACTGAGTTTCCTAACTCAGTTAGTGGTCTCCTTTATAAAAACTAACCTGGTTAAGCTTAACCAGGTTATCTTCAATGTTATAAAGGACTTACTAACTTAGTTAGCTTGAGCTAACCTTGTTAACCAATATCTAATATAAATCCTTTTATTTATTTCAATATTAATTTTGATAAATAAAAATAATTTATTTATTTAATTAATATTAATAAATATAATAAACTTGATTTAACCCAAATTTCTGGTAATTTATCGAATTAGCGTACGAATTCCCGATTTTGTCCGGTTTAGGGTAATCTCTTGATAATACTTGTTTCGAGAGCCAAGATTAGGATATCTTTCCACTGTTTTCACGTGTTTGACATAGTTTAATGTGATTTAACGTGTAATAACATAACATAGTATTAAAACAAGCATATGATCAAAACGATGCACTTTTTCATTATGATTCAAGTCTCGAAATACAATAGAGTAAACTGAGAGTACAATTGATTGAAATTAGAAAGTACAACCCATAAAGCTATAAGTAGAAAGATCAAAAACACGGAGCGTTACAGTCGAGTATACAAGTTTGATACATAGCATAGTAGCATAAAATGTTTAAAATGTGCTCATATCCAACATGAATAAAATGATACATGTTACTACTTTGTCATTCAATATCGTTCAACATCGTTCAACATCGTTCAACATCGTTCACATATCGTTCAAATATCGTTCAACATCGCAATACCCCAAGACTCAAGGGCATTGAGATTAACACGTTCAACATGCATAGCTTAAGAGATTAACAAGCATAAAATTGTTTCATGTTTAAATGTGGATAGAGTGTGATTAAAACAAGACTCAAGTGTTGTGTAATTTGAATATGGAATACATGTTGCACCCAAATGTGTTTAAAACGAAAATGGGATCGAGTATACTCACCTTAGATTGCGTTGCGTTTTTCTTGTAAATACGCACGAGTAAGATGAAGAGAAGTCCAAGAGAATAAACGAAACGGATATCCTAAATTTTCAAATATCACATAAGGATCCCGTAAATATTTATAGATTAAATATGATTTTTAATGTTTAAGATTTATAAATTTATTAGGCATTTTAACTTATTAAATTATTAACCTCTAAAGTTATGAAACAACTATAACGAATTATCATGTATTAATGTTATTATACGATTTCGAAGAAAATAATAATAATAATTTAAATCCTTTGTATTATAGGAAGGAAATCTCATTTTATTTCAACTTTACTAATGTTGTTTAATAGAATAAAATAAATAAATAAATAAATAAATAAATAAATAAATAAATAACATTTAAATGATACGTATGAACATAAAAAAAATTTTCTAACCCTTAGAATCTTTTTAAAGCCTATTTCATCTTTAAAATTATAAGGAATTATATGAAAATATAGATTAGTGTTTAATGAAAATAGGAGAATGTATACACGTATATTCCATTTATATAAAATAGTGTTTACCAAATCCTTATTAGATCACATGCAACTGTTTTCTTTCTTTAACAAAAGATCATGCATACAAACTGTTATATCATCTTCTTTATAAACAAAATCAACAGAATCGACTTTGCTTATATATAAATAACTATGTTCTTTTCTTGTTTCAGTTTAACTATGATTGTTATTAAAGTTCATCAGGTATTTAGATTTTTAAACGAGGAAAAATGAAATAGTGGGCGAGATATACCGAACGAACGAGAGGAGGAAGGCCGCAAGATTCGATCATCTGGCGACGTATGTTACTCCGGCGAACATGGTTTCGAATGATGGCGAAACGGTCTTCGACGTGAATTCCGGCTCTCCGGCGGGCGTCTAGACTTCCCCGACGGGTTGGAGCTCCGGTGACGTGCAGACACAAGGAAGAGAGAAGGTGGCTTTGTGTGAGAGGTGTGTAAGAGGGGATTATGAGGGTCTCGGTTTTATAGTGTTCGAAGGTCTCGTAAACGTGGTAATGATCTCCTAAAACGCGTTTTCGAACGCGTGATTTTAGTATGATTGAAGTTTCCGAAAAAGAAAAAATGAATGACTTTGATTTTGTAGCCTAGATTCATGATCGGTTCGTAAATTAGGAAACGCGGTCAATTATCTCTACCAAAAATCAGTGAAAGCTCAAAAAGGAAACAATGGTTGTCAACTTTCTGTCTTGGCGGCAAACTTGAAAGATTCAACGAAATTGTCGCTTACATAAATTTTAAAGGATATGATAATAGATCGATATCAAGGTTTTGGCGGAGTGGTTAAGTAGTTGTTTGTTTTAAACGAGTAGACGCAGGTTCGAGTCCTGCGGCTCACTTTACTTTTTAATTTGAGGTTTTAATAAATTTACCATTAACACCCTTAACTATTAAAGACTTGGTTAACTTAGGAGGTTAACTTGGTTAGTTATATAACCTTAAAACTAATTTCTAACTAACTTGGTTATATATAATCTTTAAATTAATTAATTAAAGAAATAACTTATTTAACTAGTTTAAATAGAAAAAATAGATTAAACTTCGTAATTGTAAATTTAATTAATTTAAATTAAATGAATAAATAAATAAATTATTTATAAAAAAAAATTTCTACGATTAAGACTTCGGGTTTCAAGGGCAATGGTGATATATATGCGGATTGTAGATCCCAAAACGTATCCGGATCACAGTGGTTGGTTGTTTTAACCCATAACACCTATTGATTAGGTGTTTGAGATATGAAAAGTTAAGAAGAATCAAAGATGAAGGGAAGCTAATGGATTAATGAATACAACAAGTGTTGTATTGAATCCAAACAATAAGATATATCAATAAACAACCTTTGATATCAGATTTGAGCACTAGATCAACAAGAGAATGTAACAACACCAATATTCATTCAAAGAGCCAAAAGCTTGAGTTGGTTACAAGGATTGGACTATTTATAGGGTGTTCCTGATCTGCCAACAAATTTATAAATTTGCTGGAATCTTATCTACACTAGGTCAGGAACATTACTATTAGAGAATTACAAAACAAGCCCTTGTACATTCTAATTTGCTACAAACTACTACTAAACTAATCCAGCACAAGTATCAACGATCTCAAAAGTTCTAACAATATCCCCCCTAGATCGTTGCATACTTGACTTTTCATTCTTCAGTTGTGGCCGCTGGATTCTCAGTAGCTTGCTTCTCGGGCTCTGTTGGATTTTCTTCGTTTGTTGCTGTTTCTGGTGGTGCTTCTGTCTCAGTTGGTGCTTCCGGAATTTCTTGATTAACTGTAGCTTCACAAGTTTGTTGGTCCTCCTTAGCGGCCTCATATGTGGATGAGGCCGGAGGTGGTGATTTGGTGGTGGGTTCAGTAGTAGAAGCAGAAGTTCCTTCCTTCTTTCGTTCGTGCTTCTTTTTCTTTCTTGCTTCCTGTTTCTTAGCATCCTTTTCTTTCCTCTTCTCCATTTTATCAACCAAATCCAGCATATCTCTTTTCAGCTTCCACGCTCGCTCCACCGCTCTCGAAAATAACGCCGCCTCCTCCAAATTTGCGTTTCCGGCTCCTACATTTATGCGGCTGGCGTTTAGTATTGTCAGATCTGAGAGCCCAAACATGAAGACATCCATCGGATCCAGAATACGGATATCCTCGTTTTCGTTTGATCTTATTACAGCTTCGCCGGTCTTGCTGTCATAGAACCATTTCTTGAAATTTGTGAGAGCGACAGGAGCTTCTTCTGGGAGTTTGATCGGTGTGACAACTTTGGCTGGGTTGATTACCCACGTCACTTTACCCTTTCCAGTCACTGGATCGATGGTTGTTTTTGACACTCTGCGTCTTGGACGCTGCGGAGCGTGATTTGGGAAGCCCTTGTTACATTCTTTGGCAATTATGCGTTCGAAATCCCTCCCGATTCCTCTTTCTTCGTGGTTCAGTATATCTAGACGACCAAGTTCCCGGAGATCCCACCTCGGAAGTGTGAACAGATCAAATCCAGTTTGAAAGTACTGGATTACTCCACCGCGTCTTTTTACCACGAACATTCCTCTAAGATTATCATACATCCAACTGATAATCTTATCGGTAGCTTCAGACTTTTCAACCTTGATAACTTGATGGAAATCAGGAAGTCGTTCTCTTTCCTTTTTGAACCATTCAGGGTGCTCGGGAGCAAATGTTTTTCCATTCTCTTGCTCGTAGAGAACTTCGTCCTCAAGACCCCATTCAATAAACTTTGCTGGCATATCTTCCCTATCGACAGCTTCTTCCTCACTTTCGTCTCCCTCAGATACCCTGTCAATCGACTCCAGACGCCTTTTCTTTGCCTCTGCCTCCTTTTCTTTTCTGGTTGTTTCTTCTGTTATGAAGGCATCGAAGTCAAAGATTTCATCAAACGTGAACATTGGCTTGATTTTCATTTTCTCACACATACTTCGCATCATTCTATACATTTTCTCCAGCCCTGCTTGCTGGAATCTGATGAATTTGGACTGCTTAGCCATGTATGCAGTCATTTCTTTGTTTTTCTTCCTCTGATCTTTGATCTTTTCCCTGAGGAAGTTGGTGTCATTCACTTGGTTTTTCAACAAACAAATTTCTTTTGCCGCTGAAGGCCCGGTGTCTTTGATTAACCTGTCGTACAGTTCTTGAAAGGGGCGAACCCTTTGCGGAGGCACCGGAGGCCTTGAAATCCTTGTTGGCTTTACAGGGGAGACTTTGGAGGTTCCTTCACTTGCCTGGACTTCATCGGGATCGACAAGTAAGGTGTCAACAAAATCATGCATTCTTTGAATTTCCTCAGGTACCGTCTCTGGTCTTTCTGAGGGAGATATTTCTTTTTGTTTCAAACTCTTCTCTCTTTTCTCTTTCTCTTGCAGAGCATGAATCGCTTTCAAATCTTTAATATGTTGTCGCTGCTCTTCTGACTCGCCTGCCCTTATGCCTGCCTCCATGAATCGTTCAGTGCTTTCCGACCCCCTTTTTCTTTTGGGTGGTTCGCCTCCAGGTGACTATTTTTCTTTTCTTTTACCTTTAGCACGTTCTTCTTTTGATGCTGCTTTGGCTTGAGCTTGGGCAGCTCGCTGCTGTTTTTCTCGTACCGCTTCTTTGTACTTCTTGTAAGCTTCCTTGACAATTGGTAGTCTTTCTGCTCGGTACATCCAATCATGCAACAGCACCCATTCATTGGTCTTTATCTCAGTGTACTGACGGCTGGTGGGGACATGAAACTTGTAAGTGTTTCCATCATTTGGAAGATCCTTGTGTTGATCATTGATAAGCATCTGAATGAATCTAGGATACATCGCCCACGTAGCTCCACTTGCATTTTCAAGCATGTAGTTGAATATTAAGCCCGAGAAGTTGAACTTCTGATTGAGGCATAAATTCAACATAGCCGCCGACCATTCCAGGTTCAGACCATCAAATCCACCTTTTCGATGAGCCAGACTCATAGAGATCACATGAACGATGAATCTCCAGTCTCTGGTGAGACCTCCTCTCTTGATCTCTTTCTTATGACTGAAATCTCCAACATATCCCATCCCTCGAAAACCATCCAGGATGTCATCTTGACTTAGACTTAACGGATCTTGATCATTATCTTGAAACTTTAGAACCCGGCGTATCCTGTCTTCAGTCACCTCTACTTTCTTGTTGCGAACCGTCGATACTATCCCTCGTTTGTTGTTGATGGTTTCTGGTTTTGCGTTTCCCAGAATTCTTTAATGTGGATATTGTAGACTATAACTGATGTCTCCACAGCATATCCAATTCTGCTGGAACGCACCCATCTGGTCACATCTTCGAAATCATGAGGCACTTCGTCTAGATTGATACTTTGATTGTGTTTCAGCGTTTTGTCCCATTCTAGATTCTTCACTATACTGCACATGACACGTAAAACGGGGCAAGTTAGAACAAAGAATTTACTCATGAAACTATGCACAAAACAGTATATACAAATCTTAGACACAATTAACTTAAATATAATATTACAAGAATAAATAAGAAAAATAAAAAAAAAATTACATAATATCGCTGCCAAGACATGAGATATCTTCGCTGGCACTAGTCATCGAGACAAAACACTAGATCAGCGTCTAAGTTCGCTAGCGAACATAGCGATGACAAGGTCTTATTTCGGAAACGACTTGCCAGCGAAGACCATATACTATATCGCTACCCGGGCGATTTAGACTATGTGGCT
Source organism: Helianthus annuus (assembly GCF_002127325.2). NCBI lineage: Eukaryota > Viridiplantae > Streptophyta > Magnoliopsida > Asterales > Asteraceae > Helianthus > Helianthus annuus. The sequence continues at coordinate 160,912,589 of NC_035444.2, forward strand.
GGATGCTCGAACTCGCGTTCGAGACTTTTGATTGTTGCTATCATCGCTGAAAAACCAGATTGATTAGTCACTGTATCTTCGCCAAGTTCGCTAGCGATTCGGTTTAGTTTAGACTGCTAACTTCGCTAGCGAACATAGCGATGACCAGGTTCCTTTTTCGGAAACGATCTCCCAGCGAAGGTAACAGACTAATCGCTACACGAGCGAAGTAGTCTATTTTGTTGGGTGCTCGAACTCGCATTCGAGACTTTTGATCTTCCCCACTTAAATTCGCTATCTTCGCTACATTCATCATTTAAATCGCTGGCACCATATTTTTCTTCAAAAACCCTTCTAAAACCCTAACAGGTTCTATCAACCGATCAAACATGAGTTTTGTACAGATCTGAGCATATGCAATCACTTTTTAATGCCGTATTCTACTTGTTTTTATACTAGTATTACCTAACATAATCATTAGATTTTCAATGCATCAAGAACATCCCAAAACCCCACAATTGTTTAAACTCAAAATCCCAAACAGTATTTAAAACAGGAACCATTAACCTGAAACGATCCAGAAGTGAAACATGTGATAGATTGAGTGAGATTACCTGATAAACTTGAATGGATTTGAATCTTGTGTCGTGTTTATGAGAAACACCGGAGTTAAACAAGAAAGAAGATGAGATAACTGTTTGAGAAGTTTGAAAAGTTTTGAAGAGAAATAACTGACGGTTAAAAAAATATCTATATATATACAAATTTTAATAACCAGCGAAATTATAATTTCGCTGGAATCTTTATTTCACCTCCCACGGTTAGATTTCAAACATTTTTAATTTCGCTCGTTGATTTCAAACTTTCTCGTAAAACGTGCCCATTTTTGTTTAAAACATTGCTTATTTCGAAATATTTACAATATTGCCAAAAATTGGACCATTTTGACCCCGAACTTCAAATTTCTTGCTTTGGGAGGTTCCATTTAATACAAATTTTCTTGAAATATCCGATGCTCATCGAACTTACCTGCAGAAGATCATATTGCCAACATTCGCCAAATTCTTAATATATTATTATTATTATTTTACTAACCAGGGCACAAGAAAAACTGCAAGTATGTTTGTCCACTTAAATCCATGCATCCTTCTTTCAACATGCCTTCGGAGAGCGCTTTTATCATGTTTTCGGTAATACTGACAAGTCTTCGATGGCCCCCACACAAGCTATTGAGAATAGAATCATTACGCCCTCGTGAGTCCCACATCAGGACATACCCCCGCGATCAAGGTATGCACAAAGATTCCTCATAACGGGTGAATATATTGGTTTCATCCTCTTCAACGATAGTACAGGGATCAGGTCTGTACTCTCGTACAACAGAGATCCCAGGTGCTATCGAGGGTTAAGATAGATAGTTCGGTGAACAGGTCAGTACCACTGTACAGCAGAGTTACCAAACAAATCTATCAAAGGATTTTGGCCAAAGATGGCGCATATTATGGATTTTGGCCAAAAATGGCGCTTATTAGGAAGGGTTTGGCCTTTTTTTTAAGGCACTTATTATTAAAAGAATATCATAGCGTCTAGGTCAGCATGTATCTGGATGCAGCAGAAGAACGACTATGATATCCTCCGAATGAAATACCAATATAAAGACCCGAAATCTCAGACTTTGGCAATCTATCAACGCAAGATTTAAGACCATTAAGCCATATGCCGCAACGTGTTACCCACTGAGAAACGTAATGCCTGAGAAAAGCCAGAATTCTTGTGTAGATATTATGTTTTGCTCCCTAACAGCAGTTTACTCGTTGGTGTTGCTGAATCTACCGACATGTTGTTGCTTGGTACCCTGATTTCCTTTTGTTTTCTGTGTTTGCAAGAAATGACAAAGTGTTAGCAATTTTCTATCACTTCCTCTAGCAGGAGTCAGACATAAGCATTCATTTTTGGATTTTCTGAATATATCCCCCCTAAAATTTTTATTTTCGTGAGTCCATTTTCCCGAAAATAAAATTTTAATAAGAAAATCTTTTTGATGAGCAACATTTTCCGATCCTTGTTTTACTTTCAACAAACTTTTTTTTTCTTTTTTTCTTTTTTTTAACAACACGTTTTGATCACAAAATTCATTTCCAGTCAAGGAAATTGACCATTTCCAACCAGGTTACCAACTGGTTGAATCGGGTTTTGTCGAAGGCTTTCGTGAAAATGTCGGCCCGCTGCTGTGTTGTATCCACTGGCACCACTTGAATATATCCCTTTTCATAAGCGTCTCGAATTGCGTGAATTCGAATCTCGATGTGCTTTGTTCTTGAGTGGTGTATGGGATTCTTCACAATTCCTAGACACGCTTCATTGTCGATGAATATAGGAGTCTTCATGATGTTGATTCCATAATCCAGCAACTGATTTTGTATCCAAAGAACTTGTGAACAGCAGCTGTAGGCCGCGGTGTATTCTGCTTGAGCGGTCGAAGTGGACACCGTTGTTTGCTTCTTGCTTTGCCATGAGATCAAACGATTTCCCAAGAATTGACATCCTCCTGATACGGACCTGCGATCTACTTTACAACCTGCATGATCACTGTCAGAATAAGCAATAAGATCAAAGTTGCTATCTTTAGGATACCAAAGACCTAGTTTTGGAGTTCATTTGAGATAGCGGAAGATGCGCTTTACAGCAATTTCATGAGATTCCTTGGGATTTGTCTGAAATCGAGCGCAAAGACAGACTGCCCACATAATGTCTGGCCTGCTAGCCGTCAAGTACATCAGAGAACCGATCATCGAGCGATAAAAGGACTTGTTTACTGGTTTTCCTTGAGGATCCAGAGTGAGCTCTGTCTGAGAGGCGAATGGGGTACTTGCAACTTTACAATCATTCATGTTGTACTTCGTGAGAATATCCCGAATGTACTTTGCCTGATGAATAAGAATCCCATCCTCCTTTTGCTTCACTTCTAGCCCTAGGAAGAAATTCAGCTCTCCCATCATGCTCATTTCGAATTTAGCCTTCATGACGGTCTCGAACTCTCTGCACAGCGCCTCGTTAGTTGACCCAAAGATAATATCATCGACATAGATTTGAACCAGCATTACATCCTCCCCAATCTTTTTGGTAAAGAGAGTCATGTCGATCTTTCCTCTGGTGTATCCACATTCTAACAGGTATGTGGACAAAGTCTCGTACCAAGCACGTGGGGCTTGGTGAAGACCATAGAGCGCTTTGTCCAACTTGAAGTATCTTCCAGGAAAATGAGGGTCTTCGAACCCTGGAGGCTGACATACATACACTTCTTCCTTTACTTTCGCATAAAGGAAAGCACTCTTGACATCCATTTGGAAAACTTTGAAATTTCTATATGAAGCATACGCCAGAAATATTCTAATTGCCTCCAGTCGAGCAACTGGAGCAAATACTTCTTCGTAGTCGATTCCTTCTTCTTGACGAAAACCCTGCACCACCAATCTGGCCTTGTTTTTGATTACCACTCCACGATCATCCATCTTGTTTCGAAAGACCCATTTAGTGCCAATCGGAAACTTTCCTTCAGGTAAATCTACTAGTTCCCAAACTTTTAGTTTCCTGAATTGAGATAACTCTTCTTGCATTGCCTGAACCCAACTGGAGTCTTGAATAGCGTCTTCGATGTCACGAGGGACTGATTGTGATAGAAAAGCTGCGAAGAGACCTTTGTTGATGCTTGACGACTGCCCGCGTGTACGTACTCCTTCTTCTACAGCGCCGATAACGTTTTCAAGAGGATGATTTCTATTTGTCTTATATCCGGCATTTGTTAGAGATTCAATCTGCTGCGGAAGGTTGGTGAAATGTTCGTCCATGTAAATCACTGGTGGATCATCTTCTTGACTGTGAAGAAGAAGCACCATTGTCTTGGGTGTTCTCAGGCGAAGTGTCACCAGTTGCTTCATTGACAGCCAGAATAGGATCAGCGGATGATGGAGATAAGCGGGTGGTAAAAGGAGTTAAACCAATGTCAGATGAGTCAAACAGTGGTTCAACTTGAGTGTCTTCATCAGGCTCAGTTTCTGGAACCACATCCGGAATTTCGAAGGTGTTGAAAATCACACCCACATCATAGAACCAATCAGGAGTACTTCCGGTGTTGGTGTAGTTTCCTTCTTGAAAATTGACATAGTAGGATTCAATCACCATCTTTGTTCTTTTGTTGTAGACACGGTAGGCCTTCTGTGTGGATGAATACCCCATGAAGTAGCAGATGTCACCTACTGCTTCAAATTTGATGAGATTTTCCTGAGTGTTAAGAAGGGTGCACGAGCAGCCAAATGGTCTGAAGAAGTCAATAAGCGGCTTTCTTTTGAAAAGAAGTTCGTATGCAGTCTTTCCGTGCGGCTTTACGATTAATACCCTGTTAAGAACATAGCATGCCGTATTTACTGCTTCTGCCCAGAAGATGATTGGAAGCTTTGAGTCTACCAGCATGGTTCGTGCAGCTTCGATCAGCGTTCTATTCTTGCGTTCAGCGACTCCATTTTGTTGAGGAGTTCTGGCAGCACTGCATTGGAGATGAATTCCCTTTTCAGCACAGAAGGATATGAAGGTCTGATTTTTGAACTCAGACCCATTGTCACTTCTGATTGACTTCACTTTCAGTTTGGTCACATTTTCAATTAGCGGGATGAATGTTTTGAGGACTTCAGCTGTCTCGCTTTTTGCTTCAAGAAAATAGACCCATGAAAAACGAGAGAAATCATCTGTGATCACCAAACAGTAAGAACTTTTAGCAAGACTTTTAACACTAATTGGACCAAAAAGATCCATGTGCAGCAATTGCAGAGGCGCAGTGATCGTATTCACTGCTTTGGACTTGTGTGATTTCTTGTGTTGCTTTCCCTGGGCCCATGCTATACATTTTTCAGAAAATGGGAATTCTTTAACCGGAAGACCTCTTACTAGATTTAACTTAGAGAGTTTATTCATATTTTTAAAATTAACATGCCCCAATCGCCTGTGCCAAAGCAGTGACTCCGATTCTGATGCCTTAGAAATCAAGCAGGTTAGATTGTCATTTGTCTTGGGATTCTTCATATTGAGCACGTATGTGTTGTTCTGTCTTGGAGCAGTAAGCATGATCATTTCAGCTAGAACAACATAGCCGGGCTTTAGAAATAGGCATTCCATATCATTGAAAAGCACCGATATTCCTTTATCACAGACTTGTGATACACTCATGTGATTGTAGCACAGCTCCGGAACATAGTTTACATTCTCCAGCGTGAGCGCTTCAGATACAACGTCTCCCATTCCAACAATCTTTCCGCCTTTCTCGTCTCCAGCGAACGATACGAAATCGCCATCGATGAAGCGAAAGTTCTTTAGAAGATCCTTCAATTCAGTCATGTGTCTTGAACATCCGCTGTCCACATGCCAGATGTATTCCATGAGCATACGAAGCCATTTCTGGAGTTTATTCTGATAAAAAAAAATATATACAAATTAGTTAGATTTAGGAATCCAAATTTGCTTCATCTGGCTTCTGTCGTGATTTTGACCCACATTGACCTCTTTTTGTTTCCAAAAATAGGCAGTTGATTCCACAAGATTTTTAACAGATTTCTTAAGATAATTTAATTGATATGTGACGTTTGTAAGAAAATCATGCTCTGGTTTGGAAAACTTCTTGGTTTTACAATGTTTCGCTGTATGTCCTAAATGACCACAGCGAAAGCATCTTTTATGTCTGGGTCGTTTGGTGTTAGAAGATGATGTATGTGATGAGAGTCTTGAGCTTTCTGCTTTCTTCATTTTCTTGTCCACTCTGCTTTCATCTTCTGACTGTTCTTCATCACTGTCTGAATCGGATGAGATTTCAGACATGTTGTCCTCACTTGAGCTTCGCTCTTCACTTGCTTCGTAACTTGACTCATTGTAACTTTCATCTTTGTTTGGACTTTCTGAGTCTTGATCTTCAATGGTTTCAGAACTTGAACATTCGGAGCTTTCCTCATTGTTGGATTGATCTTCACTTGAACTTTCTGATCCTTGCACGTCTTCTGAGGCAGTAAAGTTTGAATCTTCATCGCCATGATCTTCAGAGACACTCTTTTCTGAATCTTTCACACCTGTTCTAGAAGGAATAAATTCGGGAATTTCCTTTGTGAGGAATTTTCCAAAACTATTCTTTTTCAATTCTGGCACAAATACAGGAGATTTACAGGCAATGTTATCATCACAACACACATAATTCAAATCATGACATTCAGACACACAATGTTCACGATCACGGGTCTCAAATGTAGGCACATGGCCCTTACAGTTGTCCGAAGACTTAAATTTAGGCACTCGGCCATTACAGTCATCCATCCTACTTAAACTATTACAGTCATCCTTAACATTGTTTTTCTTAGAACAATTCCAGGCGAACCAGTTAATAGTCGAGTAACTATCGCCTGAATATCCAATTCCTATTTTAGACCCGCCACAGTCTCCATCCTCATCGCACACATCTTCTTTACACATAATGGGATCTGCATTGCTTTTAGAACAATTAGTGGTTGTCTCATTTTCACAAAAAAACATTTTGTTCAACAGAGGCCTTTTCATTGATAAGATCATTTTCGGGATGAGGAGTTGGCATGGGCACATAGTTTTTGCTATGTGGAGGAAAGAAAAGTTTTCTTTCATTTCCGTGCCTATCCTTATACCCAATCCCGTCCTTCACAAACGTTGGTCGTTGGCAGTTTTTAATGTCAGTAAAGGCCTTTTGAATGACATTCCATTTATCTATTATAATTTGTAATTTATTCTTTTCATTCAAAGCTTTTTCTAACCTTTCTGTAAGATCGTTAATGATAAAATCTTTTCTAAACACAAATTCTTTAAGAGTTTGCATTTCAGCCAAAGTTGAGTTCAACTTTCTCTGATATGCAGCCTCGTTCTGTTTAAGCTCGTTGTTAAATTTTAAGGCCTTATCTTTCTGTCTTTCGAATTCTAGATTTAAGAATTTATAATGTGCCACGACATCAACGCATGCGGGTGTGCATAATTTTTCTTTGAAGCTAAGTGGAATACTGTTTACCAAGTCCTTGTCAGCCTTCTCTTTTGATGATTCTGTTTTCATTGCAGCTGCTGGGACCTTTTCCTTTCCCTTCTCAGATGCCTTGTTCGAAACATGCTCCTCTGTTTGACCACACTTTTTCTCCTTTTCAGGCTCCACTGAAGTCAGAATGCTTTTCAAACCTTTGTCAACCGTATTGTCTCCTTTTGGAATTCCAGCTGTCTGCTTCTCAAACTGCTTTGAAGAGGATTCACTTGAGATTTTGGCCATCAGGGCTTTGTTGACTTGCTCCTTTGCTTCAGCAATTTCTTCACTCCAATCATAGTCTTCGACGACTAAGGCTTTTGGCGTGCTAGGAGACGCATTGTTCTTGTTTTCTTCAACTGTGATTTGCTTAATAGCAGGAGTGGCTTCACTGTTTCCTTCTTTCAACAGAGGACAATCACGCTTGAAATGTCCTGGATTCTTGCAGTTGTAGCACCTGAGTTTGGATTTGTCAAAACCAGCTTTTCCAAGACCCAAACGCTTTCCTGTCTTGTCTTGAAATTTCTTTAGCCTCAAAGTGATCATGGCCATTTGCCATTTCAGATCCATTTCCTCCATATCATCTGGATCAACCTGATACATGTCTTCAGCAGTGAACATCTCCTTTTTCAGTTCCCCAGACATTAGGGCTTCATAACTGCTCAGGAATGTGTTAAAGAGTGCCACGTTTTTAGTGGATACATTCAACGCTTGAGTGTCAATAGTGATAGTCTTCTCAACAAGTTGTGGGGCCTTTGATGCGCTTGCAGAAGCGTTCGCGTAGATTAAATCAGAAGCTTGTGGAGTAATGCCCCCTGAAGCAAGAAATGCCACATTTTTCAATCCAGCTGAGGTTTGAGTTGACTTTGGTTGATATCCAGCAGTGTTCATCTCTCTTTTGTTGACATCCATTTCAAAAGCTCTTAGGGTGTTGATCAGATCAGACAGAGTGACAGGATTTGGATTGTTGAGGAAATCCTTCTTGATCATCATGCATTGTAGGCTCCATTCTTTGGGAAGTGAATCTAGTAGCTTCTTTATTGCAGCACGGTTTGTGACAGGATTTCCCGCCTTTTTCATTTTGGTCATCATGTTCAGAAAGCGACTGATGTGGTCAGAAAGACTTTCTCCACGAACTCCACAAAACATGTCGTATTGCTTCTGCACCATATCTCTCTTGCTTTCAATCAGCTCTTCATTCCCTTCATAGTACTCAATTAATGCATTCCAGAGTGCATTTGCAGTTCGGTGCTCCTCAAACATGTTGCAGTCGTTGGTTGATAGAGCCATGGTTAGAGCAGCATGAGCACGACGATCACGTTGGATAAGAGCCTTGTCTTCATCAGTGAAGGTAGTAGCATCATTGTTAGCAACTACTGCATCTCCTCGAACTACCGTTGGAATGTGGGGTCCAGCGGTAACTGAGAGCCACAGATTGTAGTCCGTGTACTCGAAGAACGATTGAATGCGAGTTTTCCAAGTGCTAAAGTCTTCAGCCCCTTTCAACTTTGGTGGACGAGTGGTGGTTCTAGTCTCAAGTTCAGCTTGAGCAATTGAACTTAGTTGATTCAACGACATGTTAGCTTGTTTTAGACAAACTTGAGCTGATCAGACTTTAAATTCGCTGACAAGTCACAGATTAACCGGCAAGAGACTTAATTTCGCCGATGATCGAAGATACTTGAACACCTTCGCTGACTGATCCTCTACCTTCGCTAGAGTGTTGGGCAGTCCTGCACGAGCGATCACGTAACTTCGCTGACAAAACACAACACAGACAGATGTTAGGTTAATTTCACCGATAACCGTGATAAGAACGCTGTGGTTCGATATCACGGTTCTCGAAGTCGCCTTCGATAATTTCACTCAAGGGACACTGGACACTATTTCGCTAATGATCAATAATTTCGCTTGAATGATGGTCGGCGAAATTAGTGATTATGCGATGAGATCCTCAACGATTTGATTTAGTTCGCTATATTCAACGCTGAGTTCGCTGTCTTCAAAAAATAAATTCGCTGTATTCAAAAGTTGTTCGCTGCCTTCAAGATAATTTCACTGGACAGAGGGTTTAACACAAACTAAAACCCTCTAATCACTCAAAAACAGCTCAAAAACCATATTTTGATACAACAAAATGTCCAAAATGACTCCTAATCAAGTATTAACAACAACCTATCGATTAAACACACCAAATCAATCCATTTTAAGTTCAAAAATTTGAAAAACCTTGGAACTTTGAAAAACCTTCAAAACAATGAAAAATCTCAACAAGAACACAACAACCAAGAGCACAAAGGCTCTGATACCAAATTGTAGATCCCAAAACGTATCCGGATCACAGTGGTTGTTTTTTTAACCCATAACACCTATTGATTAGGTGTTTGAGATATGAAAAGTTAAGAAGAATCAAAGATGAAGGGAAGCTAATGGATTAATGAATACAACAAGTGTTGTATTGAATCCAAACAATAAGATATATCAATAAACAACCTTGGATATCAGATTTGAGCACTAGATCAACAAGAGAATGTAACAACACCAATATTCATTCAAAGAGCCAAAAGCTTGAGTTGGTTACAAGGCTTGGACTATTTATAGGGTGTTCCTGATCTGCCAGCAAATTTATAAATTTGCTGGAATCTTATCTACACTAGGTCAGGAACATTACTATTAGAGAATTACAAAACAAGCCCTTGTACATTCTAATTTGCTACAAACTACTACTAAACTAATCCAGCACAAGTATCAATGATCTCAAAAGTTCTAACACGGATTAGACACCAAAAAAATACTCAACAAATGGCTACAATTTAATGAATGTGTTTAGTGACGGCATGAGATTCGTAATTGATGGAGAAAGGTCTGGTGGCAAGAAAAACTGCTTCTAGGAGGTTTTCAAGTGTTTTCGCTCGACGATTCCATTCTTGGGTGGTTAGTTTGGCCCTTGTTCCTTAAACTCAAACCCTAGCCTGGTATATCCCATTTTAATTTTACACCATTGTGAACCTTACGCCTTTTTTACTCTCTGATCAACGTTCTCGGCATTGAAAAATCTTCGTAAACTAAATCACACGTGTTGACATTTAAGAGATATACAGTCAAGAAAATCATGGGCAATGGTGATATATATGCGGATTAGACACAAAAAAAAAACACTCAACAAATGGCTACAATTTAAGGAATGTGTTTAGTGACGGCATCAGATTCCTAATTGATGGAAAAAGGTATGGTGGCAAGAAAAGCTGCTTCTAGGAGGTTGTCAAGTGTTTTCGCTCGACGATTCCATTATTGGGTGGTTGGTTTAGCCCTTCTTCCTGTAACTCAAATCCTAGCCGTATATCCCATTTTAATTTTACACCATTGTGAACCTTACGTCTTTTTTACTCTCTGATCGAGGTTCTCGGCATTGAAAAATCTTCGTAAAATAAATCACACGTGTATATGTTGACATTTAAGAGATATACAATCAAGAAAATCAAGGGCAATGGCGATATATATGTGGATTAGACACAAAAAAAAGCACTCAACAAATGGCTACAATTTAAGGAATGTGTTTAGTGACGGCATCAGATTCCTAATTGATTGAGAAAGGTCTGGTGGCAAGAAAAGCTTCTTCGAGGAGGTTGTCAAGTGTTTTCACTCGACGATTCTATTCTTGGGTGGTTGGTTTGGCCAATGTTCCTGTAACTCGAATCCTAGCCCGGTATATCCCTTTTTAATTTTACACCATTGTGAACTTTACGCCTTGTTTACTCTCTGATCGAGGTTCTCGGCATTGAAAAATCTTCGTAAACTAAATCACACGTGTATATGTTGACATTTAAGAGATATACAGTCAAGAAAATCAAGGGCAATGGTGATATATATGCGGATTACACACAAAAAAAACACTCAACAAATGACTACAATTTAAGGAATGTGTTTAGTGACGGCATCAGATTCCTAATTGATGGAGAAATGTCTGGTGGCAAGAAAAGATGCTTCTAGGAGGTTGTCAAGTGTTTTCGCTCGACGATTCCATTCTTAGGTGGTTGGTTTGGCCCTTGTTCCTTTAACTCGAATCTTAGCCCGGTATATCCCATTTTAATTTTACACCATTTTGAACCTTACGCCTTTTTTACTCTCAGATCGAGGTTCTCGGCATTGAAAAATCTTCGTAAACTAAATCACACGTGTATATTTTGACATTTAAGAGATATACAGTCAAGAATATCAAGGGCAATAGTGATAAATATGCGGATTAGACACCAAATAAAACACACAACAAATGGCTACAATTTAAGGAATGTGTTTAGTGACGGCATCAGATTCCTAATGGATGGAGAAAGGTCTAGTGGCAAGAAAAGCTGCTTCTAGGAGGTTGTCAAGTGTTTTCGCTCGACGATTCCATTGTTGGGTGGTTGGTTTTAGCCCTTGTTCCTGTAACTCGAATCCTAACCTGGTATATCCCATTTTAATTTTACACCATTGTGAACCTTACGCCTTTTTTACTCTCTGATCGAGGTTCTCGGCATTGAAAAATCTTCGTAAACTAAATCACACGTGTTGACATTTAAGAGATATACAGTCAAGAAAATCATGGGCAATGGTGATATATATGCAGATTAGACACAAAAAAAAAACACTCAACAAATGGCTACAATTTAAGGAATGTGTTTAGTGACGACATCAGATTCCTAATTGATGGAAAAAGGTATGGTGGCAAGAAAAGCTGCTTCTAGGAGGTTGTCAAGTGTTTTCGCTCGACGATTCCATTATTGGGTGGTTGGTTTGGCCATTCTTCCTGTAACTCAAATCCTAGCCGTATATCCCATTTTAATTTTACACCATTGTGAACCTTACGTCTTTTTTACTCTCTGATCGAGGTTCTCGGCATTGAAAAATCTTCGTAAAATAAATCACACGTGTATATGTTGACATTTAAGAGACATACAATAAAGAAAATCAAGGGCAATGGTGATATATATGCGGATTAGACACAAAAAAAGCACTCAACAAATGGCTACAATTTAAGGAATGTGTTTAATGACGGCATCAGATTCCTAATTGATTGAGAAAGGTCTGGTGGCAAGAAAAGCTTCTTCTAGGAGGTTGTCAAGTGTTTTCGCTCGACGATTCCATTCTTGGGTGGTTGGTTTGGCCAATGTTCCTGTAACTCGAATCGTAGCCCGGTATATCCCTTTTTAATTTTACACCATTGTGAACCTTACGCCTTTTTTAGTCTCTGATCGAGGTTCTCGGCATTGTAAAATCTTTGTAAACTAAATCACACGTGTATATGTTGACATTTAAGAGATATACAGTCAAGAAAATCAAGGGCAATGGTGATATATATGCGGATTAGACACAAAAAAAATACTCAACAAATGACTACAATTTAAGGAATGTGTTTAGTGACGGCATCAGATTCCTAATTGATGGAGAAAGGTCTGGTGGCAAGAAAAGATGCTTCTAGGAGGTTGTCAAGTGTTTTCGCTCGACGATTCCATTCTTGGGTGGTTGGTTTCGCCCTTGTTCATGTAACTCGAATCCTAGCCCGGTATATCCCATTTTAATTTTTACACCATTGTGAACCTTACGCCTTTTTACTCTCTGATCGAGGTTGTCGGCATTAAAAAATCTTCGTAAACTAAATCACACGTGTATATGTTGACATTTAAGAGATATACAGTCAAGAATATCAAGGGCAATGGTGATAAATATGCAGATTAGACACCAAATAAAACACTCAACAAATGGCTACAATTTAAGGAATGTGTTTTTTGACGAAATCAGATTCCTAATGGATGGAGAAAGGTCTGGTGGCAAGAAAAGCTGCTTCTAGGAGGTTGTCAAGTGTTTTCGCTCGACGATTCCATTGTTGGGTGGTTGGTTTTAGCCCTTGTTCCTGTAACTCGAATCCTAACCCGTTATATCCCATTTTAATTTTACACCATTGTGAAACTTACTCCTTTTTTACTTTCTGATCGAGGTTCTCGGCATTGAAAAATCTTCGTAAACTAAATCACACGTGTATATGTTGACATTTAAGAGATATACAGTCAAGAAAATCAAGGGCAATGGTGATATATATGCGGAGTAGACACCAAAAAAAAAACACTCAACAAATGGCTACAATTTAAGGAATATGTTTACTGACGGCATTAGATTCCTAATTGATGGAGAAAGGTCTGGTGGCAAGAAAAGATGCTTCAAGGAGGTTGTCAAGTGTTTTCGCTCGATGATTCCATTCTTGGGTGGTTAGTTTGGCCCTTGTTCCTGAAACTCAAATCCTAGCCTGGTATATCCCATTTTAATTTTACACCATTGTGAACCCTACGCCTTTTTACTCTCTGATCGAGGTTCTCGGCATTAAAAAATCTTCGTAAACTAAATCACACGTGTATATGTTGACATTTAAGAGATATACAGTCAAGAAAATCAAGGGCAATGGTGATATATATGCGGATTAGACACAAAAAAAAACACTCAACAAATGACTACAATTTAAGGAATGTGTTTAGTGACGACATCAAATTCCTAATTGATGGAGAAAGGTCTGGTGGCAAGAAAAGATGCTTCAAGGAGGTTGTCAAGTGTTTTCGCTCGATGATTCCATTCTTGGGTGGTTGGTTTCACCCTTGTTCATGTAACTCGAATCCTAGCCCGGTATATCCCATTTTAATTTTTACACCATTGTGAACCTTACGCCTTTTTACTCTCTGATCGAGGTTCTCGGCATTAAAAAATCTTCGTAAACTAAATCACACGTGTATATGTTGACATTTAAGAGATATACAGTCAAGAATATCAAGGGCAATGGTGATAAATATGCGGATTAGACACCAAATAAAACACTCAACAAATGGCTACAATTTAAGGAATGTGTTTAGTGACGGCATCAGATTCCTGATAGATGGAGAAAGGTCTGGTGGCAAGAAAAGCTGCTTCTAGGAGGTTGTCAAGTGTTTTCGCTCGACGATTCCATTGTTGGGTGGTTGGTTTTAGCCCTTGTTCCTGTAACTCGAATCCTAACCCGGTATATCCCATTTTAATTTTACACCATTGTGAAACTTACTCCTTTTTTACTCTCTGATCGAGGTTCTCGGCATTGAAAAATCTTCGTAAACTAAATCACACGTGTATATGTTGACATTTAAGAGATATACAGTCAAGAAAATCAAGGGCAATGGTGATATATATGCGGAGTAGACACCAAAAAAAACACTCAACAAATGGCTACAATTTAAGGAATGTGTTTAGTGACGGCATTAGATTCCTAATTGATAGAGAAAGGTCTGGTGGCAAGAAAAGATGCTTCAAGGAGGTTGTCAAGTGTTTTCGCTCGACGATTCCATTCTTGGGTGGTTAGTTTGGCCCTTGTTCCTGAAACTCAAATCCTAGCCTGGTATATCCCATTTTAATTTTACACCATTGTGAACCTTACGCCTTTTTACTCTCTGATCGAGGTTCTCGGCATTAAAAAATCTTCGTAAACTAAATCACACGTGTATATGTTGACATTTAAGAGATATACAGTCAAGAAAATCAAGGGCAATGGTGATATATATGCGGATTAGACACAAAAAAAAACACTCAACAAATGACTACAATTTAAGGAATGTGTTTAGTGACGGCATCAAATTCCTAATTGATGGAGAAAGGTCTGGTGGCAAGAAAAGATGCTTCTAGGAGGTTGTCAAGTGTTTTCGCTCGACGATTCCAATCTTGGGTGGTTGGTTTCACCCTTGTTCATGTAACTCGAATCCTAGCCCGGTATGTCCCATTTTAATTTTTACACCATTGTGAACCTTACGCCTTTTTACTCTCTGATCGAGGTTCTCGGCATTAAAAAATCTTCGTAAACTAAATCACACGTGTATATGTTGACATTTAAGAGATATACAGTCAAGAATATCAAGGGCAATGGTGATAAATATGCGGATTAGACACCAAATAAAACACTCAACAAATGGCTACAATTTAAGGAATGTGTTTAGTGACGGCATCAGATTTCTAATGGATGGAGAAAGGTCTGGTGGCAAGAAAAGCTGCTTCTAGGAGGTTGTCAAGTGTTTTCGCTCGACGATTCCATTGTTGGGTGGTTGGTTTTAGCCCTTGTTCCTGTAACTCGAATCCTAACCCGGTATATCCCATTTTAATTTTACACCATTGTGAACCTTACGCCTTTTTTACTCTCTGATCGAGGTTCTTGGCATTGAAAAATCTTCGTAAACTAAATCACACGTGTATATGTTGACATTTAAGAGATATACAGTCAAGAAAATTAAGGGCAATGGTGATATATATGCGGAGTAGACACCAAAAAAGAACACTCAACAAATGGCTACAATTTAAGGAATGTGTTTAGTGACGGCATCAGATTCCTAACTGATGGAGAAAGGTCTGGTGGCAAGAAAGATGCTTCTAGGAGGTTGTCAAGTGTTTTCGCTCGACGATTCCATTCATGGGTGGTTACTTTGGCCCTTGTTGCTGAAACTCAAATCCTAGCCTGGTATATCCCATATTTTACACCATTGTGAACCTTACGCCTCTTTTACTCTCTGATCGAGGTTCTCGGCATTAAAAAATCTTCGTAAACTAAATCACATGTGTATATGTAGACATTTAAGAGATATACAGTCAAGAAAATCAAGGGCAATGGTGATATATATACGGATTAGACACAAAAAAATAAAAATACTCAACAAATGGCTACAATTTAATGAATGTGTTTAGTGACGGCATCAGATTCCTAATTGATGGAGAAAGGTTTGGTGGCAAGAAAAACTGCTTCTTGGAGGTTGTCAAGTGTTTTCGCTCGACGATTCCATTCGTGGGTGGTTGGTTTGGCCCTTGTACCTGTAACTCGAATCCTAGCCCGGTATACCCCATTTTAATTTTACACCATTGTGAACCTTACGCCTTTTTACTCTCTGATCAAGGTTCTCGGCATTGAAAAATCTTCGTAAACTAAATCACACGTGTTGACATTTAAGAGATATACAGTCAAGAAAATCATGGTCAATGGTGATATATATGCGGATTAGACACAAAAAAAAACACTCAACAAATGGCTACAATTTAAGGAATGTGTTTAGTGACGGCATCAGATTCCTAATTGATGGAAAAAGGTATGGTGGCAAGAAAAGCTGCTTCTAGGAGTGTCACACCCCCAAAATCCACCTGCGGAGTATCACCGCTTGGGAGCGTGACTGACCAGGATCAAGCCATCAATCATATTGAACATAGCATAATATAAATAAAGTAATTCGTAAAACCCCATTCAATACAATTGACGTTTCAAAACAATCATAGTATCAGTAGCGGAAGCATAAGTAAATAACCCAAGTAAACCATAAGTTCAATTATTCGAAATGTTTAAACATAGCGTTCTTAACCCACTGCCCACAACGTCCCGCTCCTCCAGTGCAAGCTCCATAAGTACCTAAGGTCCTGCAAGGCATGCAGCAGATAGTCAACAAACTAGTTGAGCGAGTTCACAGTTTATTGTTTAGTTTGGGTAATTGTGCGTTTGTTCAATTAAGTTTCGTATCGTATCAGTTCCATCGCGGCCTCACAGGCATGTGTGCGAAGATTATGTTCGTTAGTTCGCGACCGTAGTCTTTACCGACCAGGGTGTGTGCGAAGGCAATTGATCAGTTCGTTCGCGACCATAGTCTTTACCGACCAGGGTGGGTGCGAAGGCAGTTGAGTAGTTCGTAAGCATCAACAGTTTAATCGTTCGTTACAGTATCAAAGTATGCACAAGTAATCATCCAACCCATTCCCACCCTGGGAACCCATGCCTTGGCTGTGTGAACTCACCTTGGTTTGCTCGGTATGCTAGGTTATGCACTCACAAGTAATTTATTCACGTCCTATCGTATGCACGTATAACAAATCAGTTCATGTTCACAACGATACGCATGCAATTTAATGTTCACATAACAGTCAGTTTGCATATCGACACAACACGTATTATTTCACAGTAGCACATCAGCTATCATTCGATTCATGGTCATCTTTCGACACATTAGAGATCTTTCGACTAACAGGTACCATAGCTATCTTTCGAACAGAATGTTATGTTTCGAACTTAATGTTATCATTCGGTCATTGCTATCCTTCGGTCAACACTATGTTTCGAACATCTAGTATCTTTCGGTATCTTACGGTTACTACCATGTTTCGAGTAACTGATATCTTTCGATGGATATCAGTTACGTTACAAGTTTCCAAGTTTTGCTGTGATTATCAATTATCAGTTTCCAACTAACATTCCGTAATATCAGCAAATAGATCAAACAGTTTCGGAAACAGATCAATTAACATAATTTCCAACTTTTAGTTTAGCATGCAATCGATCAAACAGTCAATTATCCATCGGTTTTCTCATGAACCCTAATCAAATCAAAGCATGATCAATATTCAAACATTTGAGCATATAACGGCCGATCACGGGTTGTTCGGTTTTAGCTCTAAGCCGTGCAATCCGACTGTGTATTTACCAACCATCATGAACCCTATGACTCGCTTATCAATTACGACATAATCAATTACATTTATTCGAAACCCTAGATCATCATACAACAAGTCCGGTTATATGGTGGCCGATTAACTAACCTGTTCGGCCGATTACAAAACTAACCGATACACAATAACATCTTAACAATCATTCAAATCAGTTCGATTAAACACATAACATACTCGGTTAATCACAGGCACATATAACATCATTAAACTACTAAGACACGATATCCGGCCGGTTAACACACCAACTAACATAAAACTTCAAGCAGTCCGATAATCAATTTATCAAGCAATTCGATATCAAGCACTAACCGATAAAAGGGAAACAAGGATGATCCGATCAAGAAGGCGGTCTCCGGTTGCTTTGCCGTCCGGTTTGAACGAAAGAGCGAGAGAGGGAGAGATGGCCGTCTAGGGTTTGTAAAAATGACTGCCAACTACATGCATTCACGTCTAAATACTTATCACAGTTATGGCCAAGCCCATAGAAAGACTGGGCCGAAAGATGTCGAAGGATTCCTTCATGGCCCGAATGATATGTTTCGAGACTTATCAATCCGAAGGATGATCTTCTGGATCGAAGGATGTGTTTCGTCATCCTTCGATTCATGCACCATGTTTCGTGGACATCCTTCGAAGGTTGCTTGTGTAATGTAATGTGTTTCATGCTAACTAGTTTACAAGTTTCACAATGTAGCAAACAACTATGCACGATCAAACAATCAAAACGTATATATATTTTCATTAACACACAACTCGTATAATTCAAGTCCACAATCCAACAACTAAGCAGTCAAAGTCAAAGTCAACGCGCATTAAATGCGAAAGTGAAAGTCAAAAACTCGAGTTGTCACATTATCCCCAACTTAAAAGAAATTTCGTCCCGAAATTTGGTACGCACTTACTGAGGAAGCTAGGTAAGTTACATCGTTCACTGATTTTCCTGGGGTGTCACATCATCCCCCCGTTGATTTGGAATTTCGTCCCGAAATTCGGTAGTAGTAGCTTCAGCCTCAGAAGTGGATGCATTGGTTTCGAATAACTGGGGATACTTTTCTTTCATCTGGTCTTCGCGTTCCCATGTATACTCCGGGCCACGCTGGGAGTTCCAACGAACTCGAACAAGAGGGATTCTCTTGTGTTTGAGGACCTTAACATCCCGGTCCGTGATTTGAACTGGCTCCTCGACGAACTGCAACCGCTCGTCGATAGTGAGTTCCTTAAAAGAAACTATGAGGGTCTCATCTGATAGGCATTTCTTCAGATTCGACACGTGAAATACATTGTGAACTGCACCGAGTTCAGCTGGTAGGTTCAACTTGTAGGCTACCTTGCCAACCTTTTCTGTAATTTCGAATGGTCCGACGTACCGCGGATTTAGTTTGCCCCGTTTGCCAAAACGTACCACACCCTTCCAGGGTGAAACTTTCAATAAAACCCGGTCCCCGACCTCAAATTCCAATGGTTTTCTACGCTTATCCGCGTAGGCTTTCTGACGGTCGCGTGCTGCCGCCATGCGTTGACGTATCTGTGCTATCTTTTCTGTGGCGTCCACAACAATATCTGGACCCGTAATCTGACTATCCCCCACCTCTGCCCAACAGAGAGGTGACCGGCATTTACGTCCGTACAATGCCTCGAATGGAGCGGCTTGAATGCTGGTATGATAACTGTTATTGTACGAGAACTCCACCAGAGGGAGATGTTTTTCCCAGCCGTTGCCGAAGTCTATGACACACGCTCGAAGCATGTCTTCTAGAGTTTGGATAGTTCGCTCAGACTGCCCATCCGTCTGAGGATGATATGCTGTGCTCATGTCTAATCGTGAGCCGAAGGATTTATGCATCGCTTGCCAAAGCTCTGACGTGAATCGTGCATCGCGATCCGAAATAATAGAGGTGGGCACTCCGTGCCTCGAAACAACTTCTTTCATGTAGATGTCTGCTAGGGTAGAAAACTTATCTTTTTCTTTGATAGCCAAGAAGTGAGCAGACTTTGTGAGCCGATCAACGACCACCCAGATAGTGTCATTCCCACGCTGGGATCTAGGCAGGCCAGTAACAAAATCCATGGAAATTTGCTCCCAATTCCATTGTGGTATTTCTGGTTGCTGAAGTAGGCCTGATGGTTTCTGGTACTCGATTTTAACCCTTGCACAAGTTAGACACTTGCCGACGTAAGTTGCGATAAGAGCTTTCATGTTTGGCCACCAGTAAGTTGTTCTGATATCGTGGTACATCTTATCCGACCCTGGATGTACCGAGTAGCGAGACTTGTGCGCTTCATCCATCACAAGTTCGCGTAAGCCGCCATAAAGTGGGACCCAAATACGCCCCGTTACATAGTAGGCGCCGTCTTCCTTTTGTTCCATTTGTTGCCTTGAACCGCGCAAGGCTTCGGCCTTGACGTTTTCGGGTTTTAGTGCTTCTATCTGAGCAGCTCGTATCTGTGCAGGAAGGCTGGACTGAATAGTAAGCTGTAGCGCTCGCACGCGCTTAGATAGAGTGTCTTTCCGACTGAGGGCATCAGCCACAACATTGGCCTTGCCTGGATGATACTTGATGGCGCATTCTTAGTCGTTTAGAAGTTCAACCCATCTCCGTTGACGCATATTCAAATCCTTTTGCTTAAGAATATGCTCGAGACTCCTGTGATCGGTGTAAATCGTGCACCTGGTACCGTACAGGTAGTGTCGCCATATCTTAGGCGCGAAAACAACAGCTTCCAGCTCTAAATCGTGCGTCGTGTAGTTCCGTTCATGAACCTTGAGTTGCCGAGAAGCGTAGGCTATCACTTTATCCCGCTGCATCAATACGCAACCCAGACCCTGTATTGATGCGTCACAATATACTACGAAGTCATCTGTGCCTTCTGGCAAAGAGAGAATAGGTGCGCTGCAAAGCCTATCCTTTAGATACTGAAAAGCAGTTTCCTGCGTGTTGCCCCAACGGTAGGTGACACCCTTCTGTGTCAGTAGTGTAAGTGGTTACGCGATCTTCGAGAAATCCTTGATAAACCGTCTGTAGTAACCTGCCAAACCCAAGAATTGGCGTATTTCTGTCGGTGTACGCGGTGCAGGCTAATTTCTGATCGAATCTACCTTGGATGGGTCGACGTGAATCCCATCCTTGTTTACCACGTGGCCTAGGAAGTGGACTTCACGAAGCCAGAAGTCGCATTTTGAAAACTTTGCGTACGATTGCTCTTTTCGAAGAAGTTCCAAGATAAGACGTAGGTGTCGCTCGTGCTCTTCCTGACTCTTGGAGTAAATCAGGATGTCGTCGATGAAAACAATGACGAACTTGTCGAGATAGGGTTTGCACACCCTGTTCATAAGATCCATAAATACTGCAGGTGCGTTCGTAAGCCCGAACGGCATAACCAAGAACTCGTAGGGACCATAGCGAGTTCTGAATGCTGTCTTAGAGACGTCCTCATCCCGGACTCTCAGCTGATGATAACCTGACCGTAGGTCGATCTTGGAATAGTAACACGACCCTTGCAATTGGTCAAATAAGTCGTCTATGCGCGGAAGAGGATAACGGTTCTTCACCGTCACCTTGTTGTGTTCACGGTAGTCGATGCACATTCTAACTTACCGTCTTTCTTCTTCACTAACAACACTGGAGCTCCCCAAGGCGAAGAGCTAGGTCGGATAAATCCCTTATCCAAGATTCCTGGTAGTTGCGTCGATAGTTCTTCCGATTCTGGTGGAGTTAAGCGATACGGTGCTCGAGCTATGGGTGCTGCTCCTGGAGCGAGCTCGATTTGAAATTCGTCCTGATGATGCGGCGGTAGACCAGGTAAATCCTTGCGAGACACCTGAGGAAAGTCGTGTACAACTGAATGGTCTTCCAACTTCTTTTCTTTCGCTGATGAGTCAGTAACGAGAGCCAAAGTTGCGGTGTGGCCCTTCCGCAAACATTTCTGAGCCTTCAAGAAAGAGGTGATGCCAACCACGGCACCACTCTTGTCGCCTTGAGCTTCGAGAGGTTCTTGACCAGAACGAGGAATGCGAACAATCTTTTCTTTGTATAGGATTCCTGCTTGCTGTTGCTGCTGGCGATTCCGGTGTGCAAGCCGTGGGCTCCTGAATTCCTTAGCTTCTGCTGTGCTCAGGCGATCACTATTCTTGTGCTGCTGTTGTGCTTGAGACCGAGCGGTAGCTGAACCCTTGCTGGAATACCCATCCCATTTCCGCTTGTTGTCACTAGGAGTAGCGGGAGTAGCAGAAGTGGTAGCGGTAGTAATAGCGCTGATACAACTAGGTAGCCTGTTCTGTTCCACTGCCTGATCCGTGAGGCGATGAGCAAGACACTGAATGTCTTGGATTTTGTCGAGGTTAGCCGATGTAGCTTGGCTCTGAATCTCTGAGGCTAGACCCTTGAGGTACAATTCGATACGCTTGTTTGGAGGGTCCACCATGGTTGGACACAAGATGGCCAGTCCGTTCTATCGTTTCGTATGAGCTTCAATTTCTGACCCCATCATTTTCAAATGGTAAGGCTCCACTTCCAACTTGTGGATGTCATCACGCGTGTAGTATTCCCTTTTAATGTGTTCTTTGAATTCGTTCCAGGGGGTGGCGTTAGCAGCTGCCAACCCTAGTATCTGTACTTGCGCGTTCCACCTGGTTAGCGCGATTCCTACCAAAGTACCAGTGGCGTACTTGACCCCTGCGAGCCTCAGGGCGTTCACACATGAAGTTCTTGAATGTGCCACTGAATGTGCTTGGGCGACAGTCCATGATGTTCTGGAATGTGTGCGTTCTGACCCGTTGCGCGAGAAAGATAGATCAAGGTTAAGCGCGAAAGTTGGGTCACGAGAGTAGGATCTAACATCCTAGAATAGGTCTGGGATAGCAGGTTATACCTCCTGCTTGTGCGGCTGCAAGTGCCGCAGCAACTTGTTCGTTAATGAGAGCCGTCAACTGGGCTTGAGTCATGTCAACACGTCCAGACATGATCGAACAGTAAAGGTAGCATAAGTAAGAATGGTTCACGAATAGTGCGATGACAGAAGAGTGTAAGCACGTATGTGTTCTCAAGCAATAACAAGTTGTGAGCAAAGTAATGTAAGCATACTACGAGCAAAGTTCTATGCAGTTCTAGCAAGCAGGTAATAAACATAAACCTTATTACCTAGGATGTCGAGTCTTGCACGTGGAGCGAAGCGTCGTTGTGGATCGTTGAGAGCACTGTTCTGGTTATAGTCTGGTTTTAATAAAAACGTTTTCCCATATTAAAACCAAGTTCTCTATAACCAATGGCTCTGATACCAATCTGTCACACCCCCAAAATCCACCTGCGGAGTATCACCGCTTGGGAGCGTGACTGACCAGGATCAAGCCATCAATCATATTGAACATAGCATAATATAAATAAAGTAATTCGTAAAACCCCATTCAATACAATTGACGTTTCAAAACAATCATAGTATCAGTAGCGGAAGCATAAGTAAATAACCCAAGTAAACCATAAGTTCAATTATTCGAAATGTTTAAACATAGCGTTCTTAACCCACTGCCCACAACGTCCCGCTCCTCCAGTGCAAGCTCCATAAGTACCTAAGGTCCTGCAAGGCATGCAGCAGATAGTCAACAAACTAGTTGAGCGAGTTCACAGTTTATTGTTTAGTTTGGGTAATTGTGCGTTTGTTCAATTAAGTTTCGTATCGTATCAGTTCCATCGCGGCCTCACAGGCATGTGTGCGAAGATTATGTTCGTTAGTTCGCGACCGTAGTCTTTACCGACCAGGGTGTGTGCGAAGGCAATTGATCAGTTCGTTCGCGACCATAGTCTTTACCGACCAGGGTGGGTGCGAAGGCAGTTGAGTAGTTCGTAAGCATCAACAGTTTAATCGTTCGTTACAGTATCAAAGTATGCACAAGTAATCATCCAACCCATTCCCACCCTGGGAACCCATGCCTTGGCTGTGTGAACTCACCTTGGTTTGCTCGGTATGCTAGGTTATGCACTCACAAGTAATTTATTCACGTCCTATCGTATGCACGTATAACAAATCAGTTCATGTTCACAACGATACGCATGCAATTTAATGTTCACATAACAGTCAGTTTGCATATCGACACAACACGTATTATTTCACAGTAGCACATCAGCTATCATTCGATTCATGGTCATCTTTCGACACATTAGAGATCTTTCGACTAACAGGTACCATAGCTATCTTTCGAACAGAATGTTATGTTTCGAACTTAATGTTATCATTCGGTCATTGCTATCCTTCGGTCAACACTATGTTTCGAACATCTAGTATCTTTCGGTATCTTACGGTTACTACCATGTTTCGAGTAACTGATATCTTTCGATGGATATCAGTTACGTTACAAGTTTCCAAGTTTTGCTGTGATTATCAATTATCAGTTTCCAACTAACATTCCGTAATATCAGCAAATAGATCAAACAGTTTCGGAAACAGATCAATTAACATAATTTCCAACTTTTAGTTTAGCATGCAATCGATCAAACAGTCAATTATCCATCGGTTTTCTCATGAACCCTAATCAAATCAAAGCATGATCAATATTCAAACATTTGAGCATATAACGGCCGATCACGGGTTGTTCGGTTTTAGCTCTAAGCCGTGCAATCCGACTGTGTATTTACCAACCATCATGAACCCTATGACTCGCTTATCAATTACGACATAATCAATTACATTTATTCGAAACCCTAGATCATCATACAACAAGTCCGGTTATATGGTGGCCGATTAACTAACCTGTTCGGCCGATTACAAAACTAACCGATACACAATAACATCTTAACAATCATTCAAATCAGTTCGATTAAACACATAACATACTCGGTTAATCACAGGCACATATAACATCATTAAACTACTAAGACACGATATCCGGCCGGTTAACACACCAACTAACATAAAACTTCAAGCAGTCCGATAATCAATTTATCAAGCAATTCGATATCAAGCACTAACCGATAAAAGGGAAACAAGGATGATCCGATCAAGAAGGCGGTCTCCGGTTGCTTTGCCGTCCGGTTTGAACGAAAGAGCGAGAGAGGGAGAGATGGCCGTCTAGGGTTTGTAAAAATGACTGCCAACTACATGCATTCACGTCTAAATACTTATCACAGTTATGGCCAAGCCCATAGAAAGACTGGGCCGAAAGATGTCGAAGGATTCCTTCATGGCCCGAATGATATGTTTCGAGACTTATCAATCCGAAGGATGATCTTCTGGATCGAAGGATGTGTTTCGTCATCCTTCGATTCATGCACCATGTTTCGTGGACATCCTTCGAAGGTTGCTTGTGTAATGTAATGTGTTTCATGCTAACTAGTTTACAAGTTTCACAATGTAGCAAACAACTATGCACGATCAAACAATCAAAACGTATATATATTTTCATTAACACACAACTCGTATAATTCAAGTCCACAATCCAACAACTAAGCAGTCAAAGTCAAAGTCAACGCGCATTAAATGCGAAAGTGAAAGTCAAAAACTCGAGTTGTCACATTATCCCCAACTTAAAAGAAATTTCGTCCCGAAATTTGGTACGCACTTACTGAGGAAGCTAGGTAAGTTACATCGTTCACTGATTTTCCTGGGGTGTCACATCATCCCCCCGTTGATTTGGAATTTCGTCCCGAAATTCGGTAGTAGTAGCTTCAGCCTCAGAAGTGGATGCATTGGTTTCGAATAACTGGGGATACTTTTCTTTCATCTGGTCTTCGCGTTCCCATGTATACTCCGGGCCACGCTGGGAGTTCCAACGAACTCGAACAAGAGGGATTCTCTTGTGTTTGAGGACCTTAACATCCCGGTCCGTGATTTGAACTGGCTCCTCGACGAACTGCAACCGCTCGTCGATAGTGAGTTCCTTAAAAGAAACTATGAGGGTCTCATCTGATAGGCATTTCTTCAGATTCGACACGTGAAATACATTGTGAACTGCACCGAGTTCAGCTGGTAGGTTCAACTTGTAGGCTACCTTGCCAACCTTTTCTGTAATTTCGAATGGTCCGACGTACCGCGGATTTAGTTTGCCCCGTTTGCCAAAACGTACCACACCCTTCCAGGGTGAAACTTTCAATAAAACCCGGTCCCCGACCTCAAATTCCAATGGTTTTCTACGCTTATCCGCGTAGGCTTTCTGACGGTCGCGTGCTGCCGCCATGCGTTGACGTATCTGTGCTATCTTGTCAAGTGTTTTCGCTCGACGATTCCATTATTGGGTGGTTGGTTTGGCCCTTCTTCCTGTAACTCAAATCCTAGCCGTATATCCCATTTCAATTTTACACCATTGTAATCCTTACGTCTTTTTTACTCTCTGATCGAGGTTCTCGGCATTGAAAAATCTTCGTAAAATAAATCACACGTGTATATGTTAACATCTATGAGATATACAATCAAGAAAGTCAAGGGCAATGGTGATATATATGCGGATTAGACACCAAAAAAAACACTCAACAAATGGCTACAATTTAAGGAATGAGTTTAGTGACGGCATCAGATTCCTAATTGATGGAGAAAGATTTGGTGGCAAGAGAAGCTGCTTCTAGGAGGTTGTCAAGTGTTTTTCGCTCGACGATTCCATTCTTGGGTGGTTGGTTTGGCCCTTGTTCCTGTAACTCGAATCCTAGCCCGGTATATCCCATTTTAATCTTACACCATTGTGAACCTTACGCCTTTTTTACTCTCTGATCGAGGTTCTCGGCATTAAAAAATCTTCGTAAACAAAATCACATGTGTATATGTTGACATTTAAGAGATATACAGTCAAGAAAATCAAGGGCAATGCTGATATATATGCGGATTAGACACCAAAAAAAAACACTCAACAAATGGCTACAATTAGGAATATGTTTAGTGGCGGCATCGGATTCCAAATTGATGGAAAAAGGTCTGGTGGCAAGAAAAGCTTCTTCTAGGAGGTTGTCAAGGGTTTTCGCTCGACGATTCCATTCTTGGGTGGTTGGTTTGGCCCTTGTTCCTGTAACTCGAATCCTAGCCCGGTATATCCCATTTTAATCTTACACCATTGTGAACCTTACGCCTTTTTTACTCTTTGATCGAGGTTCTCGACATTAAAAAATCTTCGTAAACAAAATCACATGTGTATATGTTGACATTTAAGAGATATACAGTCTAGAAAATCAAGGGCAATGCTGATATATATGCCGATTAGACACAAAAAAAAAAACACTCAACAAATGGCTACAATTAGGAATATATTTAGTGACGGCATCAGATTCCAAATTGATAGAAAAAGGTCTGGTGGCAAGAAAAGCTGCTTCTAGGAGGTTGTCAAGTGTTTTCGCTCGACGATTCCATTCTTGGTTGGTTGGTTTGGCCCTTGTTCCTGTAACTCGAATTCTAGCCCGGTATATCCAATTTTAATTTTACACCATTGTGAACCTTACGCCTTTTCTACTCTCTGATCGAGGTTCTCGGCATTAAAAAATCTTCGTATACTAAATCACACGTGTATGTGTTGACACATTTAAGAGATATACAGTCAAGAAAATCAAGGGCATTGGTGATATATGTGCGGATTAGACACAAAAAAAACTCAACAAATGGCTACAATTTAAGGAATGTGTTTAGTGACGACATCAGATTACTAATTGATGGAGAAAGGTCAGGAGGCAAGAAAAGCTGCTTCTAGGAGGTTGTCAAGTGTTTTCGCTCGACGATTCCATTCTAGGATGGTTGGTTTGGCCCTTGTTCCTGTAATTCGAATCCTAGCCCGGTTTTTACACCATTGTGAACCTTACGCCTTTTTTACTCTCTGATCGAGGTTTTCGGCATTGAAAAATCTTCGTAAACTAAATTACACGTGTACATGTTGACATTTAAGAGATATACAGTCAAGAAAATCAAGGGCAATGGTGATATATATGCGGATTATACACCAAAAAAAAAAAAACACTCAACAAATGGCTACAATTTAAGGAATGTGTTTAGTGACGACAACAGATTCCTAATTGATAGAGAAAGGTCTGGTGGCAAGAAAAGCTGCTTTAGGAGGTTGTCAAGTGTTTTCGCTCGACGATTCCATTCTTGGGTGGTTGGTTTGGCCCTTGTTCCTGTAACTCGAATCCTAGCCCGGTATATCCCATTTTAATTTTACACCATTGTGAACCTTGCGCCTTTTTTACTCTCTGATCGAGGTTCTCGGCATTGAAAAATCTTCGTAAACTAAATCACACGTGTATATGTTGACATTTAAGAGATATACAGTCAAGAAAATCAAGGGCAATGGTGATATATGTGCGGATTAGACACAAAAAAAACACTCAACAAATGGCTACAATTTAAGGAATGTGTTTAGTGACGGCATCAGATTCCTAATTGATGGAGATAGGTCTGGTGGCAAGAAAAGCTGCTTCTAGGAGGTTATCAAGTGTTTTCGCTCGACGATTCCATTCTTGGGTGGTTGGTTTGGCCCTTGTTCCTGTAACTCGAATCCTAGCACGGTATATCCCATTTTAATTTTACACCAATGTGAACCTTACGCCTTTTTTACTCTCTGATCGAGGTTCTCGTCATTAAAAAATCTTTGTAAACTAAATCACACGTGTATATGTTGACATTTAAGAGGTATACAGTCACGAAAATCAAGGGCAATGGTGATATATTTGCAGATTAGACACCAAAAAAAAAACACTCAACAAATGGCTACAATTTAAGGAATGTATTTAGTGACGGCATCAGATTCCTAATTGATGGAGAAAGGTCAGGTGGCAAGAAAAGCTGCTTCTAGGAGGTTGTCAAGTGTTTTCGCTCGACGATTCCATTCTAGGGTGGTTGGTTTGGCCCTTGTTCCTGTAACTCGAATCCTAGCCCGGTATATCCCATTTTAATTTTACACCATTGTTAACCTTACGACTTTTTTACTCTCTGATCGAGCTTCTCGGCATTGAAAAATCTTCTTAAACTAAATCGAACGTGTATATTGTGACATTTAAGAGATATACAGTCAAGAAAATCAAGGGCAATGGTGATATATATGCGGATTAGACACCAAAAAAAAAAAAAAAACACTCAACAAATGGCTACAATTTAAGGAATGTGTTTAGTGACGACATCAGATTCCTAATTGATATAGAAAGGTCTGGTGGCAAGAAAAGCTGCTTCTAGGAGGTTGTCAAGTGTTTTCTCTCGACGATTCCATTCTTGGGTGGTTGGTTTGACCCTTGTTCCTGTAACTCGAATCCTAGCCCGGTATATCCCATTTTAATTTTACACCATTGTGAATCTTACGCCTTTTTTACTCTTTGATCGAGGTTCTTGGCAATGAAAAATCTTCGTAAACTAAATCACACGTTGTAACACCCGTTCTTATAAACTAAGGTTTACGTATCATTTACGAAATCAATCATGTAATTAAGATTATATATGCATTGGAAATTACGGGTTTGTTAAAAAAAATTTACAATTTAAAAGTATACAACATATCACGTGTACGTTCGTCGTTTAACATAATAACGATACATAGTGCGGAAGCTTAATTCGTAATCATGTTCGGTTCTTGCTCGACGCTTGATCTTCATCCGTGCACTCTCGACATTCACCTATGATCAAAACCAACTTAGAAGTCAGTTTTGATAGTTAAATAACAAGTACAACAAGTTAATCGGGTCAAATATTCGAAATAAACAAAAAAAAAATCAATATTTTCAGAGATTAGGCCGTCGCCACGCACGACCATGGCCGTGGCGCTACGCCACGGTCTCTTTTTGACAGATTGTTGCAGCTGGTTGCTGCATATTCTCAGCACGACCGGATTTTACGGGAACGACCATAACTTCTTCGTTATTGATCCGTTTTACCTGATTCTTTTTCCTACGCGTCTGCAATTTAATCCTCCATCTTATGGAGTTAAAATCCCACATCCAACTTAAGAAATTTTGAGACTTCTAAGCATTCGACTCGTTACCTTTTTACCGAATTTTAACCCGTTTATGCATTTTACCAAACAAACGTATTTATTTGATTCCTATATCTCATACACTTCTTCAAATTAATGTTACCTACTATATTAGGTTCTAATCATAGGTTTATTACACCATTTAAGTCCGTTTTCGCTCGTATGCTTATTTTGACCCGTTAAGGGTATTTAAGCACTTTCGAACCTTAAATCGCTTTCGATTGCTTCTAGCATTCCATCACCACATTTCTTATCCTAAAATCTCTCACCACAACTGTATTTAAGGAGAGTTTAATGTGGTGATCAATATAAACCAAATTTTTACCTCTTGGTTCATTAATTTACGGCAAAAACTAAAATAGTGCCTTTTGACTAACATATTACATCTTTCAACTTCTATACTTATTCTAAGTATTTATCTAATCATGAAATTCGCTTCCAAACAACCTTTAAGGGTTGTTTGTTCAACTTAGCCTACAAGGGCATTTTGGTCGATTTTGGTCCTTTTACGACGAAGGACTCTCTCTCAAATTATTCGACCAAAATAGCATTCTTAACTACAACATAATTATGCGTACCTGGCCCGGATCAATAAGTAGACCCGATTTATACCTCGTTTTCATTATCACACCATCAATGGTGACGTAATTATCCAATTTGCTAATTGGTCCTGTTAACATAAGACTTGACAACCACATTAGTCGATATTGTCAAATGGTGTTATCACCACCATTCGACCCGTTTGGAGTATATGCCCACATTATCTATTTAATCAAAAACATCGTTTTTTGATCTCCAATTCATACATCCATCCCATCCCGGATTTTATTACCATACCCCCTTTTTTTCTTTTACACTCTTTTCTTACAAATTCAACCCATTTCGGCTTACGCCATGGGTATCCTTTTAACCTTGATTTACATTAGTCGATATTTGACAAATTTCCATATTTCCAATATTATTGTTATCACGTTTACAATGTATCGAATAAACGGGTATTCTACACAAGTGTGTAAATTACACTTACCTTGCATCCGAGCTACGCTTTTCTTCTATGCTTGACTCGTTTGACCCGCTTTCACTCCAAGCTTCACCTGGCTTGTTTAAGCGCCAACTATTATTCATCATTTACAAGGCGGTTAAATTAGTCAACAACAATCACGACTATTCCACCTCACTTATTTTCTATGTCTAATTATCATTCATCACATCGTAGGTCAGTTTGACTTTTTCTAAAAGTCAAATGCCCGTTTGTATACTAATTGCATAATCGAGTTCATCAACTAGTTTGAGCGTTCTTAATTACCCGGTAGGAGTTATCTTTAGACCACTATTTTAACCAAATTTCTAACCACGTTTATCACATTTAGAACTCTTTTTTAATCACATTTTGCATAATAGCCAAAACATCACAATTAGGTGTTTTAACTACAAAAATTCTAGTTTCGAGCCTTCTTTGAGGCATTTCAACAAGCACTTTAAGGGCAGAATTTTACATGTTTATTTATCAAGTCTCTAGCTTATCTCTTAGCCCTAATTTCACATAAACCAACCATCTTACAAAGTTGTTAACTTCTATAATTCTGAAGTCACTTCACAATTGTCAAATTACACTAGAATATCACCCAATTTCCTAGTGTTTATTAAAATCTACATAACCCACTAATCACCTACAATGGTGATCATGGATTTTACTAAAATCTCACATGATTTCAACTTGTATTTGTCTAGGGTTTGTCCCTAGACACTATAGTTGTTCCTAAATCATCATAAGACACACATGCAACCATAATGTTAGTTTTTTCCCAATTTCATGAGAATTTCAAGTTGAGAGTTTTCATCAGATTTTACATACCTTGTAATCCTCTTGTGATGAGGATCAATAATCTATGCTCAATTTTCGTTTTGGACCAGATTTGCACCTCCAATTTGAGAGTTTTAGTGAGGATTTTAGGGTTTGAAGAAACCCAGGTCGCCTCCTGCTTCTTTGTACGACCAGACATCCCCAAATGGGGTGTTTGGTTTTTGTTTTAATTAAAATTAGCAACATAAGTTTCAATTTTAACATCTATGGCCCCTCCATTTTCCTTAATTCATGATTTAAGTGTTTTAACCCACTTATAAGTCACTATCTAACTAGGTTAGAATTATTCTTAGTTAGCTTAGTAGGTTCGGAAAGTCGTAACCCGTTTTACTTTAAGTCCCGTTAAATCGGGCCTTATATCTTCCTATTTTCCTGAAAGCTCTTATTTACTTTAAATAAATATTAGGATTATTTAAATAAATTCCTAATACTTACCAGTTTACTTTTACCACTAACGGTACTTTCCCCGTCTTTAGTATTAACGGGATTTAATTACCAAACCCGTTTTCGGGGTGTTACACACGTGTATATGTTGACATTTAAAAGATATATAGTCAAGAAAATTAAGGGCAATGGTGATATATATGCGGATTAGACACCAAAAAAATCACTCAACAAATGGCTACAATTTAAGAAATGTGTTTAGTGACGGCATCAGATTCCTAATTGATGGAGAAAGGTCTGGTGACAAGAAAAGCTGCTTCTAGGAGGATGTCAAGTGTTTTCGCTCGACGATTCCATTCTTGGGTGGTTGGTTTGGCCCTTGTTCCTGTAACTCGAATCCTAGCCCGGTATATCCCATTTTAATTTTACACCATTGTGAACCTTACGCCTTTTTACTCTCTGATCGAGGTTCTCGGCATTGAAAAATATTCGTAAACTAAATCACACGTGTATATGTTGACATTTAAGAGATATACAATCAAAAAAATCAAGGGCAATGGTGATATATATGCGGATTAGACAAAAAAAAAACTCAAGAAATGGCTATAATTTAAGGAATGTGTTTAGTGACGGTATCAGATTCCTAATTGATGGAGAAAGGTCTGGTGGCAAGAAAAGCTGCTTGTAGGAGGTTGTCAAGGGTTTTCACTCGACGATTCCATTCTTGGGTGGTTGGTTTGGCCCTTGTTCCTTTAACTCGAATCCTAGCCTGGTATATCCCATTTTAATTTTATACCATTGTGAACCTTACGCCTTTTTTACTCTCTAATCGAGGTTCTCGGCATTGAAAAATCTTCGTAAACAAAATCACAGGTGTATATGTTGACATTTAAGAGATATACAGCCAAGAAAATCAAGGGTAATGGTAATATATTTGCGGATTAGACACAAAAAAAAAACACTCAAAAAATGGCTACAATTTAAGGAATGTGTTTAGTGACGGCATCAGATTCCTATGTCACACCCCGATATTTCCACGTATTACCGGTGGGCCCGGTGGGGAGTATCGTGACGTAGTTGATATCATTATAGTCAAACAACACAATATTTAAATGCACAGCGGAAGCAAAAGATAGATATGTTTCAACCGAATATAATTGTAATATCAAGTATCACAAATAGTTGAAAATAATCCACAAGTGGATCAAAAGTAAAAAAGGAAACATTGTTCAACAGTTTTGACATCCAAGCTTGCGAGACTTATTGTGGACGCTAGGAGAAAGCCAGCCTAGTTCGCGTAGTACCTGCACTTAACCTCTTTAGGAAAATACGTCAGTTAACACTGGTAAATACGATTAACTGACTCATTTAGAAAACGTTTAATAAAATTGATTTGGATGCACGTGGCACAAACTTTTTATAACTTGGGATAATTATTTGGATATAATACTTGTAAAAGAATTACATGTTCCTTATGCGTTCAGTGGCCCGGTCCGTAGACCGGGTTGAAAGATCAATAGACACACCACATTATTTATTTATGCACTGACGGGTGTACGCCTACACCCCGTGCTCAGGTCGTGGCCATCTCGTAAGATGATGCCAAGGATATCCGGGACATGGTCATTAACCCCCCAAAGGCTTTAAGCAAACAAAACATTTCAAAACGGAGCATATCAATGATTTAACCACTATTCGGTTGAAGATTCAATGCCGGACCAAGCGGTATTTTATATACCGTACCCCAAGCCCGTATAAGGGAAATTAAGTTAAAAGTATTTACCTTTGCAAGTATCAATCACAAATAGCAAGTGCGTGCAGCTTTTACTGGGTCTCCTATTCTGGAACGAAGGTTTATAACAACCTATTAGAATCCTAACGGGTCTTTAATTAAGTCTAAACTTAGACCAGTTAGTTTTAAGGAAAGGTACGGTTCGAACGTGTGATTAGCGAAGACCGAAATAGAACGTGGTTTAGACCCGACAAGTTTGAAGACTTGTATAATATGGGTAATCTAACCACATTGTGGATCTTGAGATAAGAACGATAAGGTTTGACCCGTCTCGGCTAATTTATGCAACTAGTTACATAAACCGAACCGAACGCGTAAGAAGCAAAGCGGTTAACCGAAAGAGTCATATACAGGTTTCCTAAGTTAGTATGCCTTAAGTATGTTGTGATATCAGTAGGATACCTTCCGTTATGCCCAAAGCGAGTTAAATCTTAATTTAGGCCCCGTAGGGGTATTTTGGTCATTTAGAAGATTGTAAAAGAGATAAATTTTAATTCTGAGACTCGGGTCTGAAATAATCAGAAAAATATCTTAATTTATCAAGTTATATCCGTTGGTGATAAGTCTTATATGACAAAATGGTTTTAAACCCATACTAGGTGTTTAATACGCGTAAAAAGCCATTTTAAGCGATTTCCGGGTTATACCGGAAATCTGAGTTTTCTGATCAGGTTATAAAGTTCAAAATACCACATTTATCATATAAAATCAGTAGCAATTGGATTGGTGTCAAGATATTATGAAAAACTCATTTTATACACAAAAAGGGTATCATCTGTATTTACCGAATCAACGCCATAACCTTAGGTTATGAGTAGGTTAAAAATAATTAAAAATCTTCAAAAATTCCAAAATATCATATTACATCAGTGGGTAAAATGGTTTGGTGTCAAAATTGGGTTTAGATAGGCTTTATGCTAATGACGCCGTTAAATTACTAAAAAGCGTTCTAATTACGTCATTGAGCATAACTCCTAATCTAGACCTCAAACTGATGTGAAAATTTAGGGACATGTTTATAAATCAGTAACAAAGATTATTGTCCTTTCACATATCCAAAATTCTCGTTTTATGGTCAAAAGGGCATATTAGTCAACATTAGGCAATTAACGGAAACGTGTAAACGAATGGGGCAAACAACGAACCAACCACAGAGGGTTATACTATCATGTAACCTGGTCCTAAGGAAGCTCTAAGGCATTCCCAAGTCGTACTAAATCGGGTCAGAACTGAAGTCAAAGCAAAACTCAAAGTTTTGCGACTTTTGGTTCCGAACCGGGTCTAAACAGAAAATTGTCGGGTCGAACATGCTTAGACATGTTCTTACATTTATTACTAAGTTATGTGAGTGATAAAATAGGTTACAAGCCTTCTACATTGCTAATTACATGTTAATTAGAAAATTAAGCTTCTGTTGACTTTTTATAAACAACTTTGACCCGACATTTGTTCTAGTTAGAGCGAAAATCAGAGGGTGCCCTTAAAAGGGTGTATTGCCCACATAATTACCATTTTATAACTACCTTCAATTCGACAAATCCCTGGACCATAAATGATTAATCGCTAAGTCAAACGTTAATTACAACGGTTTGACTTTTAAGCTAAAAACTAAGTAAAACTCAATTAAGGATGGTCAAGGGTACTTACCAAAATCTAATGCACTATTAGAGATGCTTGGGAATAGGTCTTATGCTCCAGGAAGCTCCACAAATGCAGATGGAAGGTGTGATCAAAATGTTGCAACATGAGAGCCTTTTATAGTGAATTTAGTTGCTCAAGATCATGCCACACAAGTCAAGCATTGTTCCCAGATCATAAACAAGTGTTTCTAGTGCCTATGGACTGCTAGGGGTCGCCCATGAAAGTGAAAATATCTTTTTAAGTCGGTTAAAAACTTATAACAGCCAACTGCCAAACTTTCTGTCGCTGGGCACTCCTTACGGACCGTAAGAAAGGACCTTTACGATCCGTAAGCCTTTACCAGAGGGCAAAAAAATTAACCTTTCAAGCTTCGAACAGGCAACTTGTATAACATGTTTTTGGGCTAGGAATTGTCAGTATGAGGCCTTTAACCGATGCTTGATCAGTTGTGTCTACCCTATCATGTTGTATTATTGGTTTGAACTATACTGGAATTCATAAATGAAGGTTTATCGTGCATTATTTCATAGGATCCCATTCTTGAAATTAGGAATTCCATTATTGTTAGAAATCACCGGTTTTAAAGGTATACTAGATGTTTATTATTCATTTTAGGGTCTTGGGATTCATAATGAAGTCGTTCAGAGGTATAAATTAACATGTCGACATGTTTAAACATCCTGCCATACATCTTTAACTAAACCCGGGTTTATAATGCTTTTGTCTTACATGACACGTGTCGTTATATATTGAACACAAATTTTCGAGGTGTTACATCGTCACCCCCTTAAAAGAAATCTCGACCTCGAGATTTACTGAAACAACTGAGGGTATTTCTCTTTCATTGTGGACTCTACCTCCCACGTATACTCGGGACCTCTACGGGCATCCCATTTTACCTTTACAATAGGCACATGCTTCCTTCGAAGCTTCTTAACCTGTCGATCCTTGATCGACACAGGTTTTTCAACAAACTTCAAGCTCTCTTCTATGTGCACATCTGTATGTGGTATTACTAGTGATTCATCAGCGAAGCATTTCTTCAGATTGCAGATGTGGAATACATTATGAATACACTGAGCTCTTCAGGTAATTTTAACTTATAAGCAACTGATCCGACACATTCGATGACCTCGAATGGTCCTATGTATCTCGGGCTTAACATACCCTTCTTACCAAATCGCATCACTCCCTTCCAGGGTGATACTTTAAGCAACACTTTATTACCTACCTCAAATTTCAGAGGTTTACGCTTTAGATCTGCGTAGCTTTTCTGTCTATCCCTGGCAGCTTTCAGGCGTTCACGAATCTGGACAATCTTGTCCGTCGTTTCAAAGACCATTTCCGGTCCTGTCAGTTAGATATCTCCAACTTCCGCCCAACACACGGGAGTTCTGCACTTCCTACCGTACAAAGCTTCGAAAGGCGCAACCTTGATGCTGGTATGATAGCTATTGTTGTACGAGAACTCGATTAATGGCAGGTGGTTATCCCAACTACCACCTAAGTCAATCACACATGCACGAAGCATGTCTTCCAAAGTTTGGATAGTACGCTCACTCTGGCCGTCCGTCTGAGGATGGTAGGCCGTACTAAAATTTAAGCGCGTGCCCAAAAGACTGCTGGAAACTCTCCCAAAAATGTGACGTGTATCTAGTATCTCTGTCAGAGATAATAGACACTGGTACGCCATGTAGAGATACAATCTTATCTACGTATAATTGGGCTAACATGTCGGAGCTATAGGTCTCCTTAATGGGTAGGAAATGTGCCGACTTAGTCAACCTATCAACTATCACCCATATCGTATCATTTCCTTTCCTTGTCTTCGGAAACTTGGTGATTGATGACGGGGGTAGCCCAAGACTAAATAAAGTGACTAGATATGCAAATGCTTAAAAGGTTAAATGGTTCACCGGTTGAAAAGCTGTAAAGTGAGAAAAGCGAGGAGTCAACAGTAATCAATCACATCTGAGAACTCGCTTCACCAACCCACGCCCGCAAAAGCAGAGCAGGTCTGCACAATACATGCTATTACCCAGGGGTCCAAAGCCTTCAACCCCAAAAGGGGAAACCCTCCATTGCAAACAGGTTCCACTAGTCTTGTACATACCATTTGAGGAGATGTCTTCCCCTATAAGAAGACAACTCATTCACCCCAGAAAGACATTCCGAGGAGAAGAGATTCCTTCATCTCTGGTCATTCATAGAGTACTTGCTCACTTCCAAGTTACTCCTCGTCACATCCACCACACACACATTCTGTTTGCTCTCATTTCTGGATTCGAGCACATCTCGGAGAAAGAACTTTCAGCAAACAACAATTACATACTAGTGAACCTCCTTCCACGTTTTGCAAACGTGGGGGGACCCCGCGACCTGTGTTAGGCAAGGTTGAACCCTCCAGCCTTTTTGCCTAACCAACTCAGCTACCATCCTTGGTCTCGTGTTTGTTGCATCAACAAGTTGGCGCCCACCGTGGGGCTATGCCGCTATTTCTTCTCAAAAAAGACCTAGTAGTGTAGCTCTCTTCACTCAAAATCACCATGTCAGAAGTGGATCTCCGGGAGAAGTGAACCAGATCCCTAACACTTCCACCCCGGGTGGTGGCCAAGCTCATACGACTATAACAACACCGTTTTCGACTCCAGGGAGCACACCCGAGTTCCTTACCTTCAACACACCAAACCCATCCAGATCCGGGGCTCCATCTCCCAATGTCGGTGTATCTGACACCTCGGCGCGTGTTGAACTTACCCCTGAGGGGGTCGCTAATAATTTCCTCGAGTTGAGGTCACTTCTTAACCAACATGTGAGTAAAGAAAGGGAAAAGGGCATAAGGATTCGTTTAGATTATGACGAACCTGAGCCAACGCTGTCTCCCGGACCACCCCTACCACCTTTTTCCACAAGAAGTGAGGCTGGTCCCAGCAACCCTTCAAACCCTCATCCTTACCTATCCACTATGACAAATCCTACGGTACATCCTATCCTCTCTTCCCAACCAATTACTAGTGGTGCTCCTCTGGGGCATGAGCTAACACTTGTCCAGCTCCTACAGTCCCCAGTAACTAGCTATCCAGCTTCTGTAACAACCACATGGGAACAGGCTCTATCCGTGCTCCCTTTAGCACGAAGTGCTGTTACTAGCACCCCTTTTGCAATAAACTGCTCGGTTGGTCCAGGAAGCCTTCAAGGCTTCCAACTCATGCCCAATATGATGACCCAGATGATGGCCAACTTCCCATGGCAACACTTCATTAACCAAGTGTTAGCCACTCAGGGGAATCATGGTAATAGTAACAATGTGGATACAAGGCCTGAAGAGGACTTGGCTAAACCCTATAAGC
Source organism: Helianthus annuus (assembly GCF_002127325.2). Taxonomy (NCBI): domain Eukaryota; kingdom Viridiplantae; phylum Streptophyta; class Magnoliopsida; order Asterales; family Asteraceae; genus Helianthus; species Helianthus annuus. The sequence continues at coordinate 160,951,106 of NC_035444.2, forward strand.
CAAGCAATCTTTCATGCTTCTCAAGACAGATAGCCGATTATGATTTTCAATCAAAAATCAAGATGCCAACCCACATCAGAACGTATGATGGGACTGAAGATCCCGAGGACCACCTCCAGATCTTCATTGGTGCCGCTCGAATAGAAAAATGGTCAAATGCTGAATGTTGCCTAATGTTCATGCAGACTCTCGTTGGATCCGCCAGAATCTAGTTCAACGACCTAGCTGGTCAAAGCATTCGAAGCTTTGACGATCTCAGCAGGGGTTTTTTAGCAAACTTCTCCCAACAAAGACGATATGTCAAGGACGCGACAGTAATCTTCCAGATAAAACAACGTGATGATGAAAGTCTTCGAGCATTCATTGAACGATACAAGAAAGAAGGACTAACCTATGTAGGGGCTGATGAGAAAATGAGGGTGGCTGGCTTTATGAATGCCATAACCTCTAAATACCTCACACGAGATTTCAACAAATCTCTGCCAAAAACCTTGGAAGAAGCCCTTGAAAGGGCCGAAGCTCACATTCGGGGAGAGGAAGCTGTAGACATCAAGGAACAAAGGAAAAGAGGGTCTGGCTGGCGAAGCAGTAGTCCAGCCAGAAAGAGAGGAAACTTCAACTCCTATGACAGGCGCCCAAAGGGTTCAGACTCTCGAAGGGCTGAAGGTCGGAACCCTTCAAGCAGAGACAAAGGCATGAGTTTCACTCCCCTCACCAAAACCCCACAAGAAATCCTGGCAACAGAAGAAGTCAAACAAAACTTTAGACCTCCCAGGCCTCTCCCCAAAAGCAGAAAAAATGAGAACTCCACGCAATTCTGTGAGTTTCATGAAGAAAAGGGACATCACACCAACGATTGCTTCCAACTAAAAAAGAGAATTGAAGAGGCTGTTAAGTCAGGAGAACTCGCCCATTTGGTAAAAGGAGTTCGAGACAAGATGGCTGAAAGCAAGGGGAAGGATGTCAATATGGTGTATTCTGATGAAAAGGTTCCTCACAAGAAGCAGCGGTTGGAAGCCTGGGAGCTTCAGTGTGTCTGCTTTCCCCCAACGAGGAAGGACCCACTTCCCAGTCCCCTTGTGGTAGAAGCCACCGTGGGAACACTACAAACATGTAAAGCATACATAGATATGGGGGCAGCCACTGAAATCATGTTCGAGAAATTCTTCAACCGTTTAAGCAATGAAGAACGTTCAAGGCTTCAACCTTCCGGAACCTCCATAAAAGGTATCGCCGATATAACTGTCACGACCCCCGACCCCATCCTAGCCGGAATCGGAAGTCGCGAGCAGTCCAGTGGTACCGGTGATTATTTTGAAAAACATTGCAGCGGAAATTTCATCAGGACTGTGAGTTAGGAAAAATATCAGAGTTTAGAAAACACCGGATTTTATTTATTAAATAGATGGGATAAACCCATGTTTTACAAAGGTAGCTTTTAATATAAAAAGGATATTTCTTAATTTTGATTTAATTTAATGAAATAAGCCACTTCTTGAAGTCCTTCAATGCTGGATCTAATCCTTACTCCAATCTACTGTAATTACCTGAAACGCGTTTTAAAAAGGTTTTGTCAGCGGGAAATACTGAGTGAGTTCATTCATTTTACTGAAAATGACACATTTGTTATAATTCACAGTATTAAGAGTTTTTACATATGTTTATTATCAACCAACATTTCAAGAATAGGTATTTGTCACAGACTAGCTCTGTGACTGTGGTCATATCACCATTGGCTGGCCCAATGAGTGACGTATATCACTTACTTTTAGGCTCGCCCACCTAATGTGATTAAAACAATAGTAATACTGTGCACAATACCCCACATACCGGCTGTAATTTGGTGATTACATAAACTTAATCACTGTAATTATAACTTTGAAAAATGATTTGGAGTATTGTAAAACAGTTAATAAAAAGAGAATGACTCACAAACTGTGAGAAAAGAGTTTATAAAAGAGGAATGACTCACAATATAAGCATGCAGTATTTGAATTAACAAGCTTTATGGTTCAGATTCTTCTGAGAATTATCATCTACTTTGATTGTAAGTGTATTGAGACTAATAATCCTAATTTAGGAAATGATGCACACAAAACCGGGTTAATGATCAATACAACAGTTACGATAATTTACGAGATCAAATTCTCCCAATGAATGCCCAAGTGCAATACTTCAACTCATTTATCAAAATGAAAAACGACAAAGTATAGTACTTCAACTCATTTATCGAATTATCGACAAACGACAAAGTACAATGCTTCAACTCATTTATCGGATTACCGACAAACGACAAAGCATAGCCCAATGTGGGCGGCACTTAGACATTCTTTGGATATATTGATCCCGGAAATAAATCGTAATAGCGATCAAGTTAATACCCTGATTGAGGCAGCATTTCGTGAATCGTGTGTGTTTGTTGTATTGCTTCTGCCATAACTCGACGTACACAACGAGTTTTTACGTCGTTCCAAAGACAGAATTCGAGTCCCAACCCCCTCTATTTATACCCGAAATTTGACACCGTCGCGTAGCGCGAGGGGTACCCCCTATAGGTGTCGCGCTACGCGAGTGGTAACCTATGTTCATAGGGTAGCTACGTGTGTAACTAGGCTTGCTGTGTCGACAGTTTTTCAATTTTCGAATTTGATAGAGAGTTATGAAGATAATTGTTGGCTAGGGTTTATCCCCCCCTGAGTTTTAGGGGCCCTGATCCTGATTCTGATTGTTCTGGAAATTTTAGGGTTAGTGCAGAATTACTTGGGTTTCTTAATTAGGGTTTCCTTAATAGCTAATTACCATCCTAATTATGGATGTTAGTGACAGTTGTTACATCCTCCCCACCTTAAGAAAAATCTCGTCCTCGAGATTTACTAGAATAGATGAGGGTACTTTCGCTTCATTTCCGATTCCAGTTCCCAAGTGTATTCTGGCTCTCGTTTTGAATTCCACTTGACTTTGACCAACCCAGTCGTTTATGCTTGAGGAATTTTGACTTTTCGATCTTCGATAGCCAATTTAATTTTTTTATTTACCGCTATATCTTGAAGAGGTACTACCAGGGATTTGTCTGATAGACATTTCTTGAGATTGGATACATGAAATACATCATGTACTCCAGCCAATTCTTCTGGTAGTTGTAACCGATAAGCTACTGGTCCTATTCGTTGAATCACAGGGAATGGTCCAACGTATCTCGGACTTAGCTTTCCTTTCTTACCGAATCGTTCTATACCTTTCCAAGGAGAAACTTTTAAGAGTACCTTATCTCCTACATGAAATTCTAAAGGTTTACGACGATTATCTGCATAGTTCTTTTGACGATCTCGAGCTGTTTTCAGTCTTTCCTTGATTTGAATTATTTTGTCAGGGGTTTCTTGTACAATTTTAGGATCCGCTAATTAACCTTCTCCTATTTCTGCTTATCAAACTGGGGTTTTGCACTTGCGTCTGTACAGTGCTTCGAATGGGACAGTTTCGATACTTGAATGATAATTATTGCTATAGGAGAATTTAATTAAGGGTAAGTGGTTATCCTACTTGAATGGTTATTACATATGCTCGCAGCATGTCTTCCAAGGTTTTGAATGGTTCTTTTACTTTGTCCGTCTGTTTGGGGATGATAAGCTGTACTTAAATTTAGTCGTGTTTTCATTGCTATTTGGAAACTTGTCCAGAAATGAAAAGTGAAACGACTATCTCTGTCCGATACAATGGAGAGTGGAACTCTATGTAAGGATACTGTTTCATCTATGTACAACTTGGTTAACCTTTCTATGCTAAAGGTTTCTTTCATAGTTTAGAAGATGAGCTGATTTGGGTAAATCGATCCCTGATTACTCAAGTCGCTTTATTACCTTTTCTGGTTTTGGGTAACTTAGTAACAAAATCTATTGTTAAGAGTTCCTATTTCCATATAGGCATTTCTAATTGTTGGAGTAATCCTGAAGGTTTCTAGTGCTCTTCCTTAACTTGTGAACAAGTGAGACACTTAGATACATGACTGGCTATGTCCATTTTTATTCCTATCTACCAAAAGTTATTTCTTAAATCTTGGTATATCTGATTGTTACCTGGGTACATGGTATACCTAGATCTATCTAGAATCTTATTTCTTAATTTTCCCTGCTTAGGTACCCAATTGTTTTCTTAGGGAATCTCCAAATTCTATCACTTCCTTGTTTTAATTCTTTGGCTTGTCCTTTCATTCCTTCAGCATCGTCTTCGATTGCTGTTTCTTGAACTTTCTTTAGTTGCTTCATTAAATCTAACCGTAGATCTTAATCTAAGAGCATGGACTCACTCTTGATTTTCATGATACTTATGACTTAAAGCATCTGCAACTACATTTGCTTTTCTTTGTGATACTGGATATCACAGTTGTACTCATTTAGGATTTCCATCCATCTTCTTTGCCTCATGTTTAGTTTGTTTTGCTCAAATACGTACCTTTATCTTTTGTGATCTGTATCTACAGATAATGTCTCCAAATCTTAAGGGCAAAATTATAGTTCCTAATTCTCAATCATGAGTTGTAAAATTTTCCTCGTGCTTTTTCAAGTGCCTGAAGGCATACGCAATTACCTTTTTGCGTTGCATCAACACACATTCTATTCCTAATTTTGAAGTATCACCATATACTTCAAAATCTTCAGTTTCTTTTGGCAATGCTAAAATTGAAGCACTTGTTAACCTTTGATTTAATATCTTAAGAGCTTCTTCTTGTCTAGGTCCTCACTCAAACTTAACTATTTTACAGGTTTAGCTTAGTTAAGGGTTTAGTTATCTTGAAACAATCTTTAATAAATTGTCTATAGTATCCAGTTAAACCTAGAAAACTTCGAACTTTTATGGCTGTTTGTGGAACCCTCTATTTTTAGTAATTGTTTCTAGTTTAGAAGGATTCACATGGATACCTTCGTGATTTTCCACATGACCTAAGAATTGCACTTCCTGTAGCCAGAATTCATACTTCGAGAATTGGGCGTACAATTTCTCTTTTCTTAACAAAGTTAAGAGTGCATGCAAATGCTCACAATGTTCTTTTTGACTGTTGGAATAAATAAGTATGATAACTTTAATTTATATACATTAAATGGTTATTATTATGGTTGGATATTGGTTAGTGCTGCCTTGTTTAAGCATAGGTGATCAGTCCATGCCTAACTAAGGCTAGGCTACTCAATATCTGCTCCTGACAATAACCAGGGTATTTAAAATACTGATATATTATTACAAATAATGAAACTATCATAAACTTAAATGGGAGTATATCGGAATAGGAGGTGAATTTGTGTATCATTATCTGAGTATATGACTGTTTTAAGATTGCTGATATTGAATAAATTAATAAGGCAAATTTAAAATAATTTTAAATAAATAAATAATTAAATCCGAGATTAGCGTAATCTTCAGATTTTGTGGAAATGTCACCAGAGGGTGATCGTGATCAAAGAAACATTTTAGTGAAGTCGAAGGCCAAAAACATGTTATAGTTTCAAGAGAATCAAAGTGCTTATTGGGATTATTTTGGATTTGAATATGATGGCTTAAAATATCATATGGGACCTGGAATTGAATACAAATTACGAACAATTTAACTGGGTTTGAACAAAACGAGTTGTAATAAGGAGGTTCGGACATCATTACAACAGAAACCATGGAAAATCGAGTTTTTCAAGAAATTGATTTGATATTAAAGAGTCATTGCTTTGTAAAACAAAGTTTTACTATGCAAAGATCAATTATAGCGAAATGATATTTGAACTTTTGATAAAACAACAATTGGTATAATGTCTTCCTATGGTCTTCCTAATTTGAATGAACCATATGTACAATGAACGTGTGGTTTTACCAAGAAATGGAAAAATTTGCTACTATGAAAGAAATCCTCATGGTATGATGCCTATTAGAAAGAGTAGAAACACGAAAGTTAACTTACTATAGGCAGAAGTCAGAATTTTAATAATATAAAAACTTTACTTGGATTTCCGTGTGATAACTAGTGTGATGTTATTATGGAATATCGAAAATAAAATAAAGAATTTACAAAGGTATGTGATTCCTTTTTGTAGTGTGATTATGGTTAAACTGTGTACCGATGTTTGTGAAATCTCGTTACAACGTACCTTAGCGAGATTTGTTTCGTTTGTAGAATCGTGTGGCAAGAGTGTTTCTTTCTAATTAGTCGTTTTTCTACTGGCGGAAATAGTATTGATGTCATAGTGCCCAATTTATAATTTCCAAAGGTCTTGCCTTGGAAGTCGTATGTGATAAATTTTGACGTTTGTGGACATATAATTTAATAAGTTTCATGTGCTTTTTGCATTAGCACAATTCGTATATGGTAATTCTTTTTAGAATTTCTTTTACTCTTAATGATGTCCTGACTTAATGGGTTTCCATTGTCAAACGAGCTACGAGACAATTGATCAAACGGAAAAATGTTTGATATCGGAAAAGAGATTCCTGATAAAGAAATCTAGACACAGATGCTAGTGCTTTATTTCAAATTGTCAATCCTTATGGTTTTTGGATTTCCTTATAGATATACCTATCTATATAATCACATATTTCATATGCTGAAATAAACATACCATTTATCAGGTCAATGTATTTAATAGATTCATATTTCCAAGAACCACTCAGGTATTTGGTCATGATACTATTTAGGGAAATCTTGTCACTGATTTGACATATCATTTACCCCGTCTTATCCGGTTCGCGTCGGAGCGGAAATCTCAATATGTCCGGACAAGCTGGAGAGTCTGCTACTCTACACCCAGTTTTGCCGGAGAAAGTTTTCTATTTCCCATAAATAGTATCTTTTCAAGATTTTTAAAAGTGCCTTTTTCATTTAGGGCTTTTATCCAGAATCAAGGAAATTTGTATTTCCCTAAATCATATCAATAAGCGAGAAGCAATGATATTGCCTGCTAATTGTCATTTTTATGGAATACCAATATCCATTATATTGTACTTATATAAGTAATTTACCTTTAAAGTTTATTTAAGGCAAAATTCTTAAATTCAAGTCTAAATATCATCCGGAGTGCTATCAGATAATATTAAGCTTCTAATTTTCCGTTTAAACTTAGGTATTATTATAATATCTAATTGTGTAAACCAGTGACTTAGCTTATACTAAGGCATCTTTTCTTATGTTCAAGTCTAAATGTTATCAGATGTGTTACCAGTTAATAGCAATCTCCTAACTCTTTTAAGCTTAAGTATTATTATCACAACACTTATAGGCTTAAAGCAGTGGCTTAGCTCTGATACCACCTTCTGTCACGACCCCCGACCCCATCCTAGCCGGAATCGGAAGTCGCGAGCAGTCCAGTGGTACTGGTGATTATTTTGAAAAACATTGCAGCGGAAATTTCATCAGGACCGTGAGTTAGGAAAAATATCAGAGTTTAAAAAACACCGGATTTTATTTATTAAATAGATGGGATAAACCCATGTTTTACAAAGGTAGCTTTTAATATAAAAACGATATTTCTTAATTTTGATTTAATTTAATGAAATAAGCCACTTCTTGAAGTCCTTCAATGCTGGATCTAATCCTTACTCCAATCTACTGTAATTACCTGAAACGCGTTTTAAAAAGGTTTTGTCAGCGGGAAATACTGAGTGAGTTCATTCATTTTACTGAAAATGACACATTTGTTATAATTCACAGTATTAAGAGTTTTTACATATGTTTATTATCAACCAACATTTCTAGAATAGGTATTTGTCACAGACCAGCTCTGTGACTGTGGTCATATCACCATTGGCTGGCCCAATGAGTGACGTATATCACTTACTTTTAGGCTCGCCCACCTAATGTGATTAAAACAATAGTAATACTGTGCACAATACCCCACATACCGGCTGTAATTTGGTGATTACATAAACTTAATCACTGTAATTATAACTTTGAAAAATGATTTGGAGTATTGTAAAACAGTTAATAAAAAGAGAATGACTCACAAACTGTGAGAAAAGAGTTTATAAAAGAGGAATGACTCACAATATAAGCATGCAGTATTTGAATTAACAAGCTTTATGGTTCAGATTCTTCTGAGAATTATCATCTACTTTGATTGTAAGTGTATTGAGACTAATAATCCTAATTTAGGAAATGATGCACACAAAACCGGGTTAATGATCAATACAACAGTTACGATAATTTACGAGATCAAATTCTCCCAATGAATGCCCAAGTGCAACACTTCAACTCATTTATCAAAATGACAAACGACAAAGTATAGTACTTCAACTCATTTATCGAATTATCGACAAACGACAAAGTACAATGCTTCAACTCATTTATCGGATTACCGACAAACGACAAAGCATAGCCCAATGTGGGCGGCACTTAGACATTCTTTGGATATATTGATCCCGGAAATGAATCGTAATAGCGATCAAGTTAATACCCTGATTGAGGCAGCATTTCGTGAATCGTGTGTGTTTGTTGTATTGCTTCTGCCATAACTCGACGTACACAACGAGTTTTTACGTCGTTCCAAAGACAGAATTCAAGTCCCAACCCCCTCTATTTATACCCGAAATTTGACACCGTCGCGTAGCGCGAGGGGTACCCCCTATAGGTGTCGCGCTACGCGAGTGGTAACCTATGTTCATAGGGTAGCTACGTGTGTAACTAGGCTTGCTGTGTCGACAGTTTTTCAATTTTCGAATTTGATAGAGAGTTATGAAGATAATTGTTGGCTAGGGTTTATCCCCCCCTGAGTTTTAGGGGCCCAGATCCTGATTCTGATTGTTCTGGAAATTTTAGGGTTAGTGCAGAATTACTTGGGTTTCTTAATTAGGGTTTCCTTAATAGCTAATTACCATCCTAATTATGGATGTTAGTGACAGTTGTTACAATAACCCTCAAGCCTCTGGGGCACCTAACCCTTGATGTTCGTTTTAGCGAAGGATCGAAAGAAAGAACCCGATCATTAACCTTTGTGGTTATCAACATCCCCTCAAGTTATGACGTAATCATAGGGAGGCCCGGACAATGTGCATTTTACATGGCAGTGTCTGTCGACCATGGCACAGTCAAATTCCCTACTGAAAGAGGGATAGCAACCCTTCAACCCTCGCAGGAAGCTTACGTGATTGAGGGTGAAAGTTCAAATAGTGAAAAAGACAGGCAAGGGTTGGTCATAAACCCTAAATACCCTGAGCAACGGATAAGTGTCAACCCAAACCTTTCCCATGAGACTCTTTCATACCTTGAAAAGCTGCTGAAACATCACAGTGATGTATTCGCTTGGTGTCCTGAAGATAGGACTGGGATCCCCCGAAACATTGCCGAACACGAGTTAAGAATACCACCGGATGTCAAACCGGTGGTCCAAAAGAAAAGAAGCCTGGCACCTGAAAGAAGCCTGGCAGCTTGCCAAGAGGTTGAAAAACTTGTGTCAGCCGGCATTCTCCGAGAAGTCAAGTACCAATCATGGGTTGCAAACCCTGTTATGGTCAAGAAACCCGACAACTCTTGGAGAATGTGCATAGATTTTAAAGATCTTAACAAGGCTTGTCCCAAAGATTGTTACCCACTGCCGGAAATTGATCTCAAGGTCGATTCCCTCACGGGATATCCGTTTAAATGCTTTCTTGATGCATACAAAGGTTATCACCAAATCCTCATGAAGAAGGAGGATGAAGAAAAGACAACTTTTCACACGGACAAAGGTATCTTTTGTTATCAAAAGATGCCTTTTGGCCTCAAAAATGCAGGGGCCACCTATCAGCGACTCGTCGATAAGGCCTTTGAAAACCAAATTGGCAAAAACATGGAGGCATACGTTGATGACTTGGTGATTAAGAGCAAGACTGAACACCAAATGCTTGACGATATCCAAGAAACTTTCAAGAACCTCAGAAAGGTCAACATGAAGCTCAATCCGGAGAAATGCTCGTTTGGATTCGAGGAAGGAAAATTCTTGGGTCACATCATTGGAAAGCAAAGCATCAAGGCCAACCCTAACAAAGTAAAAGCTGTCCTCGAAGCTAAACCACCAAGAACCAAGAAGGAGGTTGAAAGCTTAAACGGGAAGCTTGCAGCCTTGAAGCGTTTTACCTCAAAATTGGCCAAAAGATCTCTACCCTTCTACAAAACGCTCAAGAACTGCTCAGACAAGAAGGATTTCAAATGGACCGATGAAGCTGAAGAAGCTTTCAATCAAATGAAGCAGCACTTAGCTTCCCTACCAGATATTGCAGCACCAAAAACTGGGGAGGTAATATCGGTGTACCTTTCAATTGCCGACGAAGCCATCAGTGCAGTTCTCTCCATTGAAAGAGACAAGGCTCAGGTACCCGTTTATTTTTTCAGCAAAACTCTAAAACTAGCTGAAACCAAACATCCTCCCCTCGAAAAATTTTCCCTAGCCCTGGTTCAAACAGCCAGAAGGCTTAGGAGATACTTCCAAGCACACCCTATACATGTGGTCACTGATCAACCTGTCAAGAATGTGCTTGAAAAACCTGAGAACTCGGGGAGGCTAGCAAAATGGGCAGTGGAACTAGGTGAACATAACATCACCTATGTCCCACGAAAAGCCATTAAAGCTCAGGTCCTGGCTGACTTCCTGGTTGAAGTCCCAAACCAAACTATTGACGAAGTAAACACCACAACCGCTGAACCTTCCAACCCTGAAGCCTGGAAATTATTCACTGATGGGGCTTCAAGCGTTGAAGGGTCAGGAGCTGGTTTAGTTCTAATCAACCCTGAAGGGCTAGAATTCACATATGCTCTCCGTTTTAATTTTCAGACCACCAATAACGAGGCTGAATACGAGGCATTGATCGCTGGTCTAAGACTAGCCAAAGAAATGAAAGTCCAGAAGCTTGAAGTGTTCACAGATTCATTACTAGTATCAAGCCAAGTTAACGACAGCTATGTCGCCAAAGAGCCCAACATGAGAAGATACAAAGAAAAGTCCAAGGAGTTAATGAACACCTTCCAAACATGCAGCGTTAAACAAATTCCAAGGTCCCAAAACAAAAAGGCCGATGCCTTGAGCAAATTGGCATCCCTCACGTTCGCCCACCTCACGGAAAAGGTGTTGGTTGAAGTGTTGAAGGCCCCATCGATTGATGAACTGGAAGTGCAAGATGTGGTCACTGAGGAAGATCCAAATTGGATGACTCCCATCAAAAAATTCCTCCAAGAAAATGAACTACCCAATGATCAAATAGAAGCCAAAAGGGTTAAAATCAAAGCAAGACAATATGTGTTGCAAGGAGAAACCCTCTACAAAAAAGGTTACCTTGCACCCTTGCTAACATGTGTGGGTCGTGAACAAAGCAAGTATTTGATTAAGGAAGTGCATGAAGGAATATGTGGAGCTCATTTTGGAGCTAGGTCGGTGGTTGCAAAGCTCATGAACCTTGGATACTTCTGGCCGTCGATGCATCGTGACACCGTTGAACAATTGAAGAAATGTGATGCCTATCAAATTCATGCCCCAATTCCAAGAAGTCCCAAACATGACCTGGTTCCAATAACCTCGACATGGCCATTCCATAAATGGGGAATGGACATTGTTGGGCCATTTCCTCCAAGCAAAGGGGGAGTAAAGTTCTTATTGGTAGCAATCGACTACTTCAGCAAGTGGCCGGAGGTTAAACCCCTTGCCAAGATCACAGGAAAACAAGTCATAGACTTCGTTTGGGAAAATATCATCTGCCGCTATGGGTTGCCGGGGGTAATTGTCACCGATAATGGAAAGCAATTTGCCGAGAAACCTTTCAGCCTTTGGTGCACGGAATACAGGATCAACCAGATCTTTAGCACAGTGGCTTACCCGCAGTCAAACGGCCAGGTCGAAAGGACCAACAGAAGCATTGTGGAAGGCATCAAAACAAGATTGGGGAGATATGAAAGCAATTGGCTCGAAGAATTGCCTAGCGTTTTATGGGCAATTAGAACAACCGAAAAAGCAAGTCACAAGAAAACACCTTACAGCTTGGTATTTGGATCCGAGGCCGTAATCCCTGCTGAAATAGGAGTTGTAACCCAACGAATTGTCAACATGGATCCCGAAGTAAATCAACAAGAGACCATGTTGAATTTACAACTCCTAGAGGAAGCCCGAGATCAAGCGGCAATACAAGAAGCCAAATACAAACAAAAGATGGAAGCCTACTACAACAAGAAGGTTAAGAACGAACGATTCAAGCCAGGGGATCTAGTCCTCAGAAACAACGAAGCTAGCAAAAAAGAAAATCAAGGGAAGCTGGGCCCAAAATGGGAAGGTCCATATACCATCCTCGAAGCACACAAGGGCGGATCCTACAAGCTAGCAGAATCAGAAGGCAAAAGGCTTCCAAGACATTGGAACGGAAAAACCCTGAGAAAGTTCTATGTTTAGACAAAAAAGTTTGGTTTGTATCAAAACGAAAACCTTTTGTAAAAAGCAGATACTGCTTGAATGAATGAAGTTGATTTATCAAACTTGTCTTTCTATCCTAATATCAGGTTGAGAACCTAGCAAAAAACTCCATGGCTAGGGCCATGTAAGGGGATGAGCTCCCAGGCCATATTGCTCAATAGGTTCAAGGGTTGAATGAACCTATATAAGGGGTGAGTTCCTAAATCAATACAACTCCATGAGATTTATTAAGCAAAAACAATAATGTCTCATAGACAGGTTTGAACAGCCTACACCAATCGTTCCTTAAGTCTTAGAAATATAACCAACAAATAGGCTTACGAAATCAAGTAAATTACAAAGAAATAATGAAAAGGATAGATACTACGTCTTATTGTTAATAAACACTAAGGCAAAGTGTCTGCAGCACTGAACCCTTTAAAGTGTAAAAAACATAAAGACAAAGTAAACTCAACAAAGACAAGGCTAAGGAAAAATAACAATTGACAAATAAGCAGACCCATCAATAAAACATGCAAACCAAACCAGAAGCTACCAAGGCTTCAAGCCACCCAGATAATAAGCTTGAAACGTTGAAGGCTACAACCCAAAAAACAGTTAACCAAAAGGCTTGAAGGGTTGATAGCCCACCAAACAAACCAAGCAAAACAAGTAAACAAACATAACACAAGTAACATAATAACCATCATATCATAACTAGGAAGGCCATAAAAGACCTTCAGACAAGAGTTAAAGCAAGTTCTAGTAACTTGCAAGAGAAACTATTGTTCAAGTGGCCATATAGGCCTAACAAACCACCAACAGGAACCTTAAGGGTTCCTGGAAACCTAATATTGTTTAAAATATTACAGACATAAAGTGTTTGCTAAGAAAGCTACGAATAAACATCGGGTGGCAGAAGGCTTGGAACCTTCAGTTTTGGACTTCTTGGCTTTCTTAGACTTCTTGGCCTTAGCACCATCATCACCACCAACCGCGGAGGCCTCCAAACCAACATCTTTTGAAACATCAGGCAGACTCGAGAGGGTATCATCACTATCCCCGGAGTAAGATCTCTTCTTTGAAAGGGAGCCCAAAACCTCAGCACACACCTTTTCCTTCAGTCCCTCAGGTTTCAAATCCTGTAAAACAGATAAAGGCTTACCAAAGCAAGAAGAAACCTCATGAACATAAGGATAGGTTAGCCTCTCCATCTGCTCAACGGAGCCTTTGAAAATATCAGAAGCCTCGGGACGAAACAAAGGTGATTTCTCCAAGGGATGTCCAGATTCATGAAGCTTATAACCAGCGATAAGGCCTTGATGTTTCCCCAGGTTAAGAAGCTTAGTATAAACATCACCAAGGGCAGAATTGAACTCCTTGGAATGTAAAGGATAAGTAACAACCTGCTGAAAACCATGCTCAATTAACCACTGATTGTCAGCAGTAACACAGCCAGCCGAAGCTTTCAACCCTTCTTTCTCCTCACGAAAGGCCTGTTGCTGAACAGCCAAGGCCTCCCGGTCAGCTTTTAACTTCAGCAAGTTAGCTTCAAAACTCTTCTTCAAATCACCCATCTCAATATCATGCATCTTCTTCAAATCACTAACCTCCTTCCGCCACGCTGCTTCCTTCTCGGCAAAACCAGCTATCTCCTTTTTCATCGATGATAGGGAGGATTTCATCTTATCCTTATTCTTGGAGAAGTCCTCATAGTCTTGCATCCTTTGACGAAAACGAGTAATACCTTGAGGAAGCATAGCAGCAAGGTTGCAAGTGCTCAAAACCATCCGAGACAACATTAAGTCATCATCCATCTCAGCAATGGTCTTGTGCACAAAAGGAGGAGCGAGATGACTAAGAGCATCCTCACAAACAGCAGCATCTTTGAAGGTGTCGTCATTTTTCACCAACCAAGCAGGCACATAAATCCCTTCAGGATTCAACCCTTCAACGTCCCTGCTTGAAGACTCCTGAACAGGGGTAGAAACAACCTTCTTGCTTTGAACCTTTTTACCACGAACAACCAACTCCTTGTCCTTCTCAACATCTGCTTCACCTTGATCTTCCGAAACTTCAATATCATCACTCAAATCCACGGGTTCAGTAGAAGTGGATTGAGGACCAGCTTTCAACAAACGACGAGAAGATCGGCGAGTTGAAGACTTGGGAGCATTAGACTTAGAAAAACCCTTGACATTGGCAACACTAGCATAGCCCGTACCCTCAAACCTTTGCTCGGCAGTCCTAACCACAACATTCTCACCCGGAACAGACGGAGCATCCTCAAACACAACATCAGAAGTGTCGTCACTCTTGATGAAATCCAAAGCAGACATGACTGACAAAAACAAAACAAAAGAAAATAAGTCATAGGTAAAAAGAAATGAGTAAAAGGCAAAAGGGGAAAATGTATACCAATGCCATTTCTCATTAGTATCGGATCCCGATCGGCTTTCCCCCAAATGTTACTAACCCCTAAAAGCACTAACAAATGTTCGGGGAAGGGACGAACCCTCGAAGGGCACCCCCGAATGGCTGTAAGAAAGGCATCATTCAACTCAGATTCAGAAGGCTCCGGATCATTAAGAACAGCATCCGGATGCCTCCACACCATTTTGAAAGGAACAATAGACTTGGATACCCAGAAAAAGCGATCCTTCCAGGACCCAAGTGTTGTAACCATGGATGAAATAAGGCAAGTATCAACCTTTGATGTCTCAAAGGTGAACCAGTCACCATTCTTAGCCAAACGAAAAATCGCCGGAAAAGCAACAAAGAAGGATCATATCCAAGAGCACGACACAAAACTTCAAAATGCAAAACCCTAGCCATCCCCTTCGGATGAACTTGCCCAAAAGAAACCCGATAATACTCAAGCAAGTTCAAAACGAAAAAAGAAAAGGGATAACGAAGATTCGACCATTGAAAATGAAGACAGTACAGAGCAATCGAACCAGGGTTCGGTTTATCAACAGAAACATCGCAAGCAGGGGCAGTTGGGTTAAAATTTTTATCAATGCCATATTCCAAACAAAATAAATCTACCTCCTCTTGTGTCATTCGAGAAAATGACTTTGCTAAGTCCTTAAGAGCACCCATTTTTGAGGAAACAAAAAACGAAGAGTGAAAGATATAAAGAAAACTAACCTTAGAGAAGGAAGATAAATGGCAGAAACTTGGAGAAGTTATGAGTAAAATGGAAAGGATTCACAAATTATAAAATAAATATAAACCTAAATAGGGGTAATAAAGGTAAATAATAACTTCTGCAAAACCGCCACCCTATCAACTGACATACATCAATCAAATCAACTGTCAATCATTTAAAATTCAAATTCAAATATTAACTGCCTTCGGCCTTTCAAACCTTCAAGCAATGAACCCTTGAAACATTCAAGTGACAAAACATATGCATAAAAGTTAGAAGTCTTTGAGCATACTACCCCAAAAACCTCTGACTTGGGGGGCTGATGACGGGGGTAGCCCAAGACTAAATATGCAAATGCTTAAAAGGTTAAATGGTTCACCGGTTGAAAAGCAGTAAAGTGAGAAAAGCGAGGAGTCAACAGTAATCAATCACATCTGAGAACTCGCTTCACCAACCCACGCCCGCAAAAGCAGAGCAGGTCTGCACAAAAGGGGAAACCCTCCATTGCAAACAGGTTCCACTAGTCTTGTACATACCATTTGAGGAGATGTCTTCCCCTATAAGAAGACAGCTCATTCACCCCAAAAAGACATTCCGAGGAGAAGAGATTCCTTCATCTCTGATCATTCATAGAGTACTTGCTCACTTCCAAGTTACTCCTCGTCACATCCACCACACACACATTCTGTTTGCTCTCATTTCTGGATTCAAGCACATCTCGGAGAAAGAACTTTCAGCAAACAACAATTACATACTAGTGAACCTCCTTCCACGTTTTGCAAACGTGGGGGGACCCCGCGACCTGCGTTAGGCAAGGTTGAACCCTTCAGCCTTTTTGCCTAACCAACTCAGCTACCATCCTTGGTCTCGTGTTTGTTGCATCAACAGTGATGAAATCCATCATCACCATTTCCCACTTCCATGTGGGAAGTTCAGGCTGTTGTAGCAAACCTGACGGCTTCTGATTTTCAGCTTTGACTTGCGCACATGTCAAACATTTAGCTACATAGGTAGCTATAGACTTCTTCAAGCCTATCCACCAAAAGTTTGCCTTCAAATCCTGGTACATCTTGTCAGCTCCAGGATGAACGGAGTATTTGGAACTGTGGGCTTCCTGGAGGATAACATCTCGAAGTCCTCCATAAACTGGAACCCATATTCGTCCATTTCACCTTAGAATTCCGTCCTTGCCATAGGATAACTGTTCTTCAGTTACTCCTAGCTTTTCATTAGGATAGTTAGCTTCCAGTACAACTTCTTTCTGTGCAGCTAACAGCCTTTCATTCAAACTATTCTTTATCTCAATGCTCTTGGCATTGATTCTTATAGGCTTCACCCTTTCCTTTCGACTCAAGGCATCAGCGACTACATTCGCCTTGCCAGGATGGTATCTTATCTCATAATCATAATCATTCAAAGTTTCCATCCATCGTCGCTGCCTCATGTTCAAATCCTTTTGGTTAAACAGATGCTGGAGGCTCTTATGATCAGAATAGATCACACATTTGATGCCATATAAATAGTGCCTCCATAGCTTCAGTGCAAATACAACGGCACCCAATTCTAAGTCATGGGTGGTGTAATTCTTTTCATGCACCTTTAACTGACGTGAAGCATAGGCAATAACCTTGCCTTTCTGCATGATCACACATCCCATCCCGGTGTGTGATGCCTCACAATATACCACAAACTCTTCTATTCCATCAGGCAATGTCAACACAGGTGCATTGCTTAGCTTCTGCTTAAGGATATCAAAGGCTTCTTGTTGCTTCGGTCCCCAGTCGAACTTAATTTTCTTCCTAGTCAGAGAAGTTAGGGGTGCAGCAATCCTTGAAAAATTTTCAATAAAACGCCTGTAATATCCTGCCAATCCCAAGAAGCTGCGAATTTCTGTGGGCGTCTTCGGCTCTTGCCAATTCATGACAGCTTCCACCTTAGCGGGATCCACTTGGATACCACGCTCACTAACCATATGTCCAAGGAATTGGACTTCTCGAAGCCAGGATTCACACTTCGAAAATTTGGCGTAAAGCTTCTCCTGTTGAAGTAGTGAAAGAATACATCGAAGGTGTTTCTCGTGGTCAGCCTGATTCTTTGAATAAATCAGAATGTCGTCAATGAAGACGATAACAAATTTGTCCAAGTATGGTTTGCAGACACGGTTCATGAGATCCATGAATGCCGCTGGTGCATTAGTGAGTCCAAAAGGCATCACTAGGAACTCGTAATGACCATAACAAGTCCTAAATGCAGTCTTGTGTACGTCTTCATCTCTAACCTTTATTTGGTGATAACCTGACCTTAAGTCAATCTTAGAGAAGTAACTTGCCCCCTGAAGTTGATCGAACAGATCGTCGATCCTGGGTAATGGATACCTATTCTTGATAGTGACCTTGTTAAGCTCACGGTAATCGATGCACAGACGCATCGATCCGTCCTTCTTCTTGACAAATAAGATTGGTGCTCCCCAAGGAGACGAACTAGGTCTAATGAAACCTTTGGCTAGCAATTCATCTAGTTGTGTTCTCAATTCCTTCATCTCTGTTGGTGCCAACCTATAAGGCGCCCTTGCTACTGGTGCTGCTCCAAGGATAATGTTAATTCTGAATTCTACTTGTCTATCTGGTGGTAAACCAGGTAGTTCTTCAGGAAAAACTTCAGGGTATTTAGAAATGACGGGGATATCCTCAATCTTGGGTTTCGGCTCATCAATAGTCACTTGTGCCATGTAGATGACACAACCCTTCTTCAAACACCTAGAGGCCTTGAGCATAGTCACTTGCTCAGGCAGTCCATACTGGGTATCTCCCTGAATGGTAAGTGATTCACCAGACGAAGTCTTGATCACCACTTGCTTCTTATCGCAGACAATCTGGGCCTGGTTATGAGATAACCAGTCCATGCCTAAAACTATGTCGAAACCGGCTAACTTCAGAGGAAGTAGGGACAACGGAAAAGAGTGGTTCTTAATGGATATGAAACATCCATCTAATATGGTTGAGGCGGCTTCTAAGGTGCCATCTGCTAATTCCACCTCATACTTCACACTTAAGGTTTTAACAGGTAAATTCAGCAATTTGCAAAACTTATTATCTACAAAAGATTTATCAGCTCCTGAATCAAATAGCACTCTCGCATAAACATCATTTATAAGGAAGGTACCTGTGATCACATTATTGTCCTGCACAGCTTCCTTTGCATCCATCCTGAAGACCCTAGCATTGGTCTTCTTTCCCTCATCAGCTTTCTTTGCATATTTTGGGCAATTTGTCTTAATGTGCCCTTTTTCGTTGCAACTGTAGCACATTACGTCCTTCAATTTCTTGCAATCTAGGGTCTTGTGTTCCGAAGATTTGCAAATCCCACAAGGCCTCGGTTGAGATTGGGATTTCGAGTCAAGTCTGCACCTCCCAAAGTGGTGTTTCTGACAAGTCTTACACTTGGGCTTATCTCCAGATTGATGCCCATCCCTCTTAGAACCAGACCCCTTTTTGTGGTCATTGTTTCCCTGGTGCTTCTTGTTTGACCTTCGTGAATTATCATCATCACGCTTCCTTTTCTCGGCATCCGTGTTCCTTAGCGATCTCTGCCTGACCGCGTCCAGTGTGAGGGACAAAGATATATCAGCTACAGATCTGAAAGTAGCTGGCCGAGAGGCTTTTACACTTGCCTTGATCTCCGGGGCTAAGCCCCCAATGAAACGAGCTATTCTTTTGGGTTTCGGGGTCACCAGATAGGGAACCAACCTTGACATTATATTAAAGCTCGTAAGGTAAGCTTGGCAATCCATATTCTTCATAACCAATGACAGAAAATCCGACTCAATCTTCTCTACCTCATGCTGAGGGCAGTAGTTCTCTCGTATGAGGGTAACAAATTGTTCCCATGTCATATTGTACAGTGGAATTTTCCCCATAGCTTAAATCAACGATCTCCACCAGGCTAAGGCCTCACCTTTGAACGATTGAGACACAAACTTTACCACATCCCTATAAGTGCACCCGCTGATATCAACTAATGTGTCCATCTCATCCAACCATGTCATGCAGTCTATAGCCCCTTTTTCCCCGGTGAAATCCCTGGGTTTGCATGCCACAAAGTATTTGTAGGAGTAACCCTTATCACGGGGTCCTTGATTCAGCACGATCCTTTGAGATGGGACACTTTGCCGGTTTGTAGAGTGACGATCATCATCGTCTTTCTTTGGTTCTTCTTTCTTGGAGGGTGGTGGCTTGCTGTGGGCCTTAGAATGAGTCTTAGGCTTGGAATGCAGTGCGGATAGGGTCCTACTCCGAGTACCGCTCGACTCACTATACTGCCTATCCAAGGCTTTTGCAACGGCATTGTCAATTAACGTTTGGAGCTCTGCACCCGCTATGTTAATCTGGGTGTTATCGTGATTTTCCCTTGGGTGACTGTTGATCTCATCCGAGTCAGCCATGTAGTTGAACTGTTACATAAGATATTGACACTGGTTTATTATGGAATTGTCTTTTTTATGGCAATTCATTAACCATGGTAAACATAGACCATATTTGGTTAATTTTATTTAGGATTTTTATTTATGATTATCCTAATTATAAGACAACAACAGTATTATTAGTGGCACAAAAGGTCTAGTCACAAGGACATTTTTAAATCATAAGCCCTGATTTCAGAGAATCAAAGCATTAGGGTTCGAACATAGTTCTTTACCTTTTCTGACAGGGAGTCGTAGACTACTACTGTCTTTTGTCTTATACGACAATGAGTATGGCCCGTAGGCACTACATCACCTATGGATGTTTAATATATGATCATCTTAATTGATGAGTTAAACCCATGATTTATACATCATCAGGTTAGGATAGGAATCTATTGAAGAATCCTATTATAAAAAAGACGCGTGTGATTTTAACGAATCACGTCTGCCGGATTGTTAACATGTTTTCAGAGGTTAACAGGGATTTGAATCTTTTAACAAGTCTTACCATCTTGGCCAAGTCTTAAAATGACATGCAGGCTAGGTTATACCTTTAAGATTTTTAGTTAATATTTAAATAGGCAGATTATTTTAAAAAAAAATGATTTTGATTTATCTATTTCATATATTCATGTACATAATGACAAAATGAAATTCATAAACTTAACATTCCATTAAATATTAAAAGTATTACACATTGCCCTAACGGGACTTTTAACAGAAACAACTTACCCACGCAGGGGCTAAACCGAAATGCAAGTCCACGCAGGGACCAAATACTAAGATAGGTGTCCTCGCAGGGACTAAGAAGATAAGTCCACGAAGGGACTAAGTACATAGATAAATGTCCACATAGGGACTTGATTGAAAAAGGAAATACAACAATACATGTAGGGATTAATGATCCCTCTTCTTCTTCCCTTTTAATAAGCTTGCTAGGCCCTTGAGGAATCCCCGGTTGTTCCTACGCTCTTCCTGAAAGTCTTGTTCCACGCTGCTTAGCCTTTGTAGGATTTCCTCCTGTTCTGGTGGGGAAAACCGTGGCGGCTGTGGCTGGTGCTGCAACGGAGGTTGAGCAGGTATTTGGTATCCATGAGTTGGGTATCCAACTCCCCAAGGGGCTCCGTATGGCCCTTCTGGGTGGAGGGCATCGTAATTTGCTGCTACAAGGAACGGGTCGGCTTCAGCATAATTGTAGTTCGTGTGAACCGGCTGTTCAAACGGATTGTACCTCGTTGAACCGGCGTATGCAGGAATCGGGTTATCATAACCAAATGGTGGCGGCAGTAGTACAACTGGTGCATAATTCACTTCTTGATTTGGGTTTGAAGGCCCACCCATTTGTGGGTCTTCATGTAGTGGCGGGTAGTGACTTCCACTTGAGTGATGGGGAGTGCTAAAGTGAAAACCCCCTCCTCGCGTGGATATTCGTGTGCCTGTTGTAACAACTGTCACTAAAAACCATAATTAGGATGGTAATTAGCTATTAAGAAAACCCTAATTGAGACACCTAAGTGATTCTACGCAAAACCTAAAATTTTCAGAACAATCAGAATCAGGATCAGGGCCCCTAAAACTCGGGGGGGCAAAACCCTAGTTACGATTATCTAAATAACTTGTTGGCTGTTTTGAATTTCACAATTTTATCAACTCAGCTAAGCTACTTAGACACGAAGCTACCTATAGAAAATAGGTTACCACTCGCGTAGCGCGACGCCCATGGGGGTACCCCTCGCGCTACGCAACAGGGTCAAATTTCGGGTATAAATAGTAGAGGTTGGGACTTGATTTCTGGCACAAAAACGACGAAGAAATTCGTTATACACGCTGAGTTATAGCCAAAATACTACACAAACACACACAAACCTCGAAACGCTGCCGCAATCAGGGTAATAACTCGATCGCTATTACGATTCATTTCCGGGATCAATATGTCCAAAGAATGTCTAAGTGCCGCCCACATTGGGTTATGCTTTGTCGTTTGTCGATAATTCGATAAATGAGTTGAAGCATTATACTTTGTCGTTTGTCGATAATTCGATAAATGAGTTGAAGTATTATACTTTGTCGTTTGTCGTTAATACGATAAATGAGTTGAAGTATTGCACTTGGTCATTCATTGGGAGAATTTGATCTCGTAAATTATCGTAACTGCTGTATTGATCATTAACCCAGAATTGTGTGCTTGTTATTAAACTTAGGATAAAAAGGCTAATCAATAGACTAGACTCTGCTTAAATTGAATCAGCAATACATCAAGGCTTATCTGTAGACTAAACTTTGCCCGTAGAAATCTGCACTGTGAGTTCATTTCTCTTTTCTCACCGTTTGTGAGTCCATACTCTTTTATCACAGTTTTATCACCTTTCCGTAAAAACAATTATATTGCAAATTGATTTCTAAACATCCTAAATGGTAACCAGTTATACTTACAGTAATTAAGTTATTATATTTTATAAATAACTACTGGTATGGGAGGTATTATACATTATTTGATTCTCATTGCTATTACCAGAAAGTTAGCATGACCATAATTATTATATATAAATCTAAATGGCGGATACCGTAACAAAAGTCGAGTATATTGTATTCTATGGGTAGTCAGGTTATTATCATAATATTACAATTAGTGAATTAACATATTTTGATAAATTATAATAATTGACATAAAATGTCATTATTCTGGATTGCATGATTTGGTGCTAGAGATAATATATTTGACAAAGTAATAAGACATCATTATGTCCAAAGTCACTAGCTGAAAGAATGATCAGCAGTGATATGTCCAAAGACACTAGTTGAAAGAATGATCAACACGGATAATGACCAGAAGCACTAGTTGAAAAAATGATCAACAGTGCCATGAATAGAATCGCTAGTTGAGAGAATGATCAACAGTGATATGACCCAGTCATAGGAATTGCCTGATGACAGATAAATTGAATAAAAGTAAAGTATGGTTATTTGATTAATGCACTATTGGATGAAAGTAAACCAATGAGTGATATTATTGCTGTTATATTGAAATTGCCATTATGTGACAAAATACTGATTAAGTAGGGTAAATGCAAATAAATATAAAACCTTAATACTGTAAGGTATAACAATATATTTGTATAAAAATGGAATGAATTCACTCAGCATTCCCGCTGACAAAACCTTTTTCCAACATGTTTCAGGTAATTACCATAGATTGGAATAAAGGCTGGATACGGCACTGAAAGGCATCAAGAAATGGCTTATTAAAGAAATATTGTTTTATAAAATAAAACTTATCTTTATTAAAACTACCATTTTAAAATAGGGATTTATCCTGTTTAAATCAAATCCGGTGTTTTCTAAACTCTGATATTTTTTTTCCTAACTCACGGTCCTGATGAAAATTCCGCTGCAATGTTTTTCAAAATAATCACCAGTACCACTGGACTGCTCACGGCACCGATTCCGGCCAGGATGGGGTCGGGGGTCGTGACAGAAGGTGGTATCAGAGCTAAGCCACTACTTTGAGCCTATAAGTGTTGTGATAATAAAATTTAAACTTAAATAAAAGAGTTAGGAGATTGCTATTAACTGGTAGCACATCTGATAATATTCAAAGGTTGAATAAGAAAAGATGCCTTCGTATAAGTTAAGCCACTTGTTTAAGCTAATTAGGTGTTCTTTAATACCTAAACAATAAAGTCAGAAAATTAATACAAATTAACTTATGTGTTATCCATGAATATGTATATGTCAATATGCACATATAATATCCTGGAGGTATTATTTTGTTTTAATTATTTTGTGATATTAATAAGTGAAAATATTTGCAATCCAGATGCCGAATGAAGTATCACATAATCCAGAAGTTCATGCTAATAATGAAAATCCTTTAGATAAAAATGCTATAGAAAATCTAATAGCTCAAGGAATAGCTAATGCTTTACCTTTAATCAAAGCTGTTAAAAATCCCATAGAACCCACCAAAGCTGTAGGTAGCAAGCATACCCGTGACGATAGTTTTAACCATAGTGTCAATAGCGATAATAATGATATTACCAAAACCCCATTTCCCAAGAAGAAGAAGACGATGACTCTCGGGTGTACCTACAAAGAATTTCTAGCCTGTAAACCAACCGAGTTCGCGGGCAGTGAAGGTGCCACGGCTACTCTACGATGGTTGGAAAAGATGGAAGCTGTTCTTACGATCAGCAAATGTGCTGAAGAAGATAAGGTGATGTATGCATCTAATCTCTTTAAGGAAGAAGCCTTAGAATGGTGGAATACTATTCTTCAGGCAAAAGGAAGGACCATGGCTTATGCCATAAACTGGGAAGAATTCAAGGAAGTAGTAGAAAGAAAATTTTGTCCTCCTTATGAAAAGGAACGAATAACTAACAAGTTCCTAAATCATAAAATGATAGATGTGAATTGTCGTGAATATACGACAATATTCTTCGAATATGCAAGAATGGTACCAACTCTGGCTTCGCCAGAACCCGTACTAATTTCTCGTTATATTTGGGGATTAGTTAGCGAAATCCGAGACATAGTCAAGGCCGTTAGACCCCAGACTATTGAGGAAGCAGTTGAACTAGCTAACATGCTGACAGATGGACTAATCCGCACAAGAGAAGAAAACAAGAAGAAAGAATTAGCCCAGAAAATTTCCCAAGAACTCAAGAAGAAAGAAACTGAACCGTCATTGGAGCAACCTATCTGCAGAAATAGTAACAAAACGCATTCAGAACAATGTCGTTTTAGGAACACACCCTACTGTGACTTCTGCAAGATGACCGGGCACACAGAGGAAGAGTGCAGAAGGAAAACTAACATCTGTTACAATTGCGGGGAAACCGGACACATCAAACCATATTGCCCGAAACTAACCAAAGCATCTGACAACAAGGCTAGAACAACAGACGGAGCTAAAAAGAACGCGCTAGTATACGCACTTACTACACAAGAAGCAGAGATGATTCCAGACATAGTCACTGATATATATCTAAGTTAAGTTATTAAATAAATACATTCCGTCAAATATTTCCTCTATTTCAGATCCATACCAAACTTGTTTAGTTTTCACTTTCGTTGAATCATTT
Organism: Helianthus annuus; assembly: GCF_002127325.2. Lineage (NCBI taxonomy): Eukaryota > Viridiplantae > Streptophyta > Magnoliopsida > Asterales > Asteraceae > Helianthus > Helianthus annuus. The sequence continues at coordinate 160,976,180 of NC_035444.2, forward strand.
TGGTCACGATCACCTTGTGGTGACGTTTTCACAAATTTGAAGCTTGTGCTAATTTCATTGCACCTCTTACATACGAGTTTAATTATTCATTTATGTTGAATCCGCTTTTATTTATTCTATTAAATTAATCTTAACACAAATCGTGTGCTGAAATAATGATACACAAATTCATTTCATATTTCCGTGTATCTATCGAACGCTTCGTAATCTTTATTGCTTATTCATCTTTAATCATTTCAATTTCAATCCAAAATCCTACTGGATTTATTTAAAACATTCGGATTTACTTCATTTGATTTACATCATGGTGAAACTCGTTTCATTCACCGTTACTATTTCAATCACTATAACACCTTGTGGCGTCATAATAAATTTGTAGCTTGAACTATTTTCAATTTCACTCCTAAGGAACGAATTTTAATTTTTGGTTCATATTCTTAACCAGTCTTAATACAACTATGTGTTAAGATAAAAGTACACTTTTACCCTCCGGAACCAATGCTAAATAGGTACCTGTGCAGGTGAGGCGTCGGTCGGTCCTAGAAACGGCGGCAGCGGCGCGAGGATTTCATATTCCGGTGTACTTCTTAAACGTTTCTTTCATTATTTATCGAAAATATTAGAGTAATTCAATTGGTCTTTTTCATCATCAATTGAAACTCCTATTTGAAATAAATATCCAAGTTTTCTTCATTTAAACTTTCAGTTGATTATACGGTGAAATTGTTCGAGCACCGTAATTATTGAAATTATTCCAATCATTACGACACCTTGCGGAGTCATTACAAACTTGTAGCTTGGGCTAATCCTAATCATACGAACCATTTAAAACCCACGTATGTCTTTCGTTTGACTCATCATTTGAAAGTAGTCTTGATACAATTGTATATTAAGACAATGATACACTAAACTTTATTGCAGTCCAGTATATCCTTGCAATGTCAACACACTGATTTTTCTCTTATGATTCGATAATTAACAATCATCTTCGTGCTATTATTTCATTCTGACCTTATTGATTCTGAGTCTTCCCCAATTGCCAATCAAAGTAAGTCTTCTTTTGATCATGAATTTTATTCTAAAAAGTCATTTCACTAACTGTAAACAGATATCTATTTGATCATATATCTGTTGACTTGAACCTAGTCCCATTCAAAACTATATCATTTCATCTCATTCAGTGGTCATCGATTTCTTGAACTATTTCAGTTGAAATTTTTTTTAAACCCTACTGATACAACTAGTATTCACAAAATTTGACTCTGTGTCATTTACCTTAAAAGAATCTAGTTTCATTGACTAAATTATGACATAAATCTAACAGAAATATCATAACCCAAATCTCGAGGATGAGATTTTTATTAAGGTGGGAAGAATGTAACAACTGTCACTAAAAACCATAATTAGGATGGTAATTAGCTATTAAGAAAACCCTAATTGAGACACCCAAGTGATTCTACGCAAAACCGAAAATTTTCAGAACAATCAGAATCAGGATCAGGGCCCCTAAAACTCAGGGGGGGCAAAACCCTAGTTACGATTATCTAAATAACTTGTTGGCTGTTTTGAATTTCACAATTTTATCAACTCAGCTAAGCTACTTAGACAGGAAGCTACCTATAGAAAATAGGTTACCACTCGCGTAGCGCGACGCCCATGGGGGGTACCCCTCGCGCTACGCGACAGGGTCAAATTTCGGGTATAAATAGTAGAGGTTGGGACTTGATTTCTGGCACAAAACGACGAAGAAATTCGTTATACACGCTGAGTTATAGCCAAAATACTACACAAACACACACAAACCTCGAAACGCTGCCGCAATCAGGGTAATAACTCGATCGCTATTACGATTCATTTCCGGGATCAATATGTCCAAAGAATGTCTAAGTGCCGCCCACATTGGGTTATGCTTTGTCGTTTGTCGATAATTCGATAAATGAGTTGAAGCATTATACTTTGTCGTTTGTCGATAATTCGATAAATGAGTTGAAGTATTATACTTTGTCGTTTGTCGTTAATACGATAAATGAGTTGAAGTATTGCACTTGGTCATTCATTGGGAGAATTTGATCTCGTAAATTATCGTAACTGCTGTATTGATCATTAACCCAGAATTGTGTGCTTGTTATTAAACTTAGGATAAAAAGGCTAATCAATAGACTAGACTCTGCTTAAATTGAATCAGCAATACATCAAGGCTTATCTGTAGACTAAACTTTGCCCGTAGAAATCTGCACTGTGAGTTCATTTCTCTTTTCTCACCGTTTGTGAGTCCATACTCTTTTATCACAGTTTTATCACCTTTTCGTAAAAACAATTATATTGCAAATTGATTTCTAAACATCCTAAATGGTTACCAGTTATACTTACAGTAATTAAGTTATTATATTTTATAAATAACTACTGGTATGGGAGGTATTATACATTATTTGATTCTCATTGCTATTACCCAGAAAGTTAGCATGACCATAATTATTATATATAAATCTAAATGGCGGATACCATAACAAAAGTCGAGTATACTGTATTCTATGGGTAGTCAGGTTATTATATCATAATATTACAATTAGTGAATTAACATATTTTGATAAATTATAATAATTGACATAAAATGTCATTATTCTGGATTGCATGATTTGGTGCTAGAGATAATATATTTGACAAAGTAATAAGACATCATTATGTCCAAAGTCACTAGCTGAAAGAATGATCAGCAGTGATATGTCCAAAGACACTAGTTGAAAGAATGATCAACAGTGTTATTATTAAAATCACTGGTTGAAAGAATGATCAACAGTGATAATGACCAGAAGCACTAGTTGAAAGAATGATCAACAGTGCCATGAATAGAATCGCTAGTTGAGAGAATGATCAACAGTGATATGACCCAGTCATAGGAATTGCCTGATGACAGATAAATTGAATAACAGTAAAGTATGGTTATTTGATTAATGCACTATTGGATGAAAGTAAACCAATGAGTGATATTATTGCTGTTATATTGAAATTGCCATTATGTGACAAAATACTGATTAAGTAGGGTAAATGCAAATAAATATAAAACCTTAATACTGTAAGGTATAACAATATATTTGTATAAAAATGGAATGAATTCACTCAGCATTCCCGCTGACAAAACCTTTTTCCAACATGTTTCAGGTAATTACCATAGATTGGAATAAAGGCTGGATACGGCACTGAAAGGCATCAAGAAATGGCTTATTAAAGAAATATTGTTTTATAAAATAAAACTTATCTTTATTAAAACTACCATTTTAAAATATGGATTTATCCTGTTTAAATCAAATCCGGTGTTTTCTAAACTCTGATATTTTTTTTCCTAACTCACGGTCCTGATGAAAATTCCGCTGCAATGTTTTTCAAAATAATCACCGGTACCACTGGACTGCTCACGGCACCGATTCCGGACAGGATGGGGTCGGGGGTCGTGACACCTGTTCTCCTACGCCTTGGTGGTTCTAGAGGTGCTTGATGAATTGGCGGCGCGGGTGGCGGCGGCGTGACTGCCACGAATCGCGAATCCTCAGAGGGATCCTGCTGCTGCTGGTGAGGCGATGAATGGTGAAAGGGCGTAAAATACCATTCATACTGGTTGAACCTTGCTTGGTAACTATCTGGACCACGGTAAGGTGATCCATGGAAAGGTTATCCAACAGAGACTTCAATAGGATGAGTGGGGGTTCCAGCCGGTGGTTCAACAGGGTCGGTGTCCTCATCCATATCCATGGCATGATCGTCGGAAAAATGATCCTCTGGTCCCAATGGGTTAAAACCTACTGGTTCTTGAATAAAGTTTTCCGGGTAAAACCGGCCCTAAAAGACAGGTGTGGGGTCGCCAAAGGAGTGGTGCGAAAGGGATCGCTGGAGAGGTATATATGAAGGTCGTGGGTTGTTGGGCTCACTTTCGGACTGAGGTCCAAATGAGTGATGATAAGGAGGCGTTGAGCTATACGAGACAGATCGTCTAGCGGGCTCCACATAGGTCCTCCAGTTTCCCTGAGGTTCGGCACTCGCTGTAGCAGAAGGAGCTCGCCGTTGAGAGGGCCCGGCCTCGTGATCGTTGGGAGCGCTCATTGGCCCCTTACCTCTTCCTCCTCTTCGAAACCTTGGTGGCATCTTTCCTTTGCAACAAATGAAAGAACAACAAAACTAATAAGGACAATTAAAACAATTTAGAAATCGTCCTAAGTTCTTGTCTAGACTCGAGTATGTGCAATTGTGTCATTAAGATTAAACACAAAAGGCTAGTGTTTAATTCACTCAATGTTGGCTCTGATACCAACCTGTCACACCCCGATATTTCCACGTATTACCAGTGGGGAGTATCGTGACGTAGTTGATATCATTATAGTCAAACAACACAATATTTAAATGCACAGCGGAAGCAAAAGATAGATATGTTTCAACCGAATATAATTGTAATATCAAGTATCACAAACAGTTGAAAATAATCCACAGGTGGATCAAAAGTAAAAAGAAAACATTGTTCAACAGTTTTGACATCCAAGCTTGCGAGACTTATTGTGGACGCTAGGAGAAAGCCAGCCTAGTTCGCGTAGTACCTGCACTTAACCTTTTTGGGAAAATACGTCAGTTTACAGTGGTAAATACGATTAACTGACTCATTTAGAAAAGGTTTAATAAAATTGATTTGGATGCACGTGGCACAAACTTTTTATAACTTGGGATAATTATTTGGATATAATAATTGTAAAAGAATTACATGTTCCTTATGCGTTCAGTGGCCCGGTCCGTAGACCGGGTTAAAAGATCAATAGACACACCACATTATTTATTTATGCACTGACGGGTGTACGCCTACACCCCGTGCTCAGGTCATGGTCATCTCGTAAGATGATGCCAAGGATATCCGGGACATGGTCATTAACCCCCAAAGGCTTTAAGCAAACAAAACATTTCAAAACGGAGCATATCAATGATTTAACCTCTATTCGGTTAAAGATTCAATGCCGGACCAAGCGGTATTTTATATACCGTACCCAAGCCCGTATAAGGGAAATTAAGTTAAAAGTATTTACCTTTGCAAGTATCAATCACAAATAGCAAGTGCGTGCAGCTTTTACCGGGTGTCCTATTCTGGAACGAAGGTTTATAACAACCTATTAGAATCCTAACGGGTCTTTAGTTAAGTCTAAACTTAGACCAGTTAGTTTTAAGGAAAGGTACGGTTCGAACGTGTGATTAGGGAAGACCGGAATAGAACGTGGTTTAGACCCGAAAAGTTTGAAGACTTGTATAATATGGGTAATCTAACCACATTCTGGATCTTGAGATAAGAACGATAAGGTTTGACCCGTCTCGGCTAATTTATGCAACTAGTTACATAAACCGAACCAAACGCGTAAGAAGCATAGCGGTTAACCGAAAGAGTCATATATAGGTTTCCTAAGTTAGTATGCCTTAAGTATGTTGTGATATCAGTAGGATACCTTCCGTTATGCCCAAAACGAGTTAAATCTTAATTTAGGCCCCGTAGGGGTATTTTGGTCATTTAGCAGATTGTAAAAGAGATAAATTTTAATTCTGAGACTCGGGTCTGAAATAATCAGAAAAATATCTTAATTTATCAGGTTATATCCGTTGGTGATAAGTCTTATATGACAAAATGGTTTTAAACCCATACTAGGTGTTTAATACGCGTAAAAAGCCATTTTAAACGATTTCCGGGTTATACCGGAAATAGGGGTGTTCAAAAAACTCGTGGCTCGCGGCTCGCTCGAAACTCGCTCGAAGAAAGCTCGGCTCGAAATTGGCTCGGTTGTTAACGAGCCAGCTCGGCTCGGCTCGGTTTGTAAACGAGCCGAGCTCGAGCTTGGTCTGGCTCGGCTCGTGAGCTCGTGAGCTGGCTCGATAATGTTTACATCCTTCATTTTTTTTGTCCCACATCGCTTAGAAAACAAAAACTAAGGGAGTATTTCCCCTATAAAAGAAAGTGAAGACACTCTACAAAGTGAATTAACTATTTATACTTGTATATTTAGCCATAAAGTTAAATTAAATGGCAATTATGTCCCTTAGTCTATGATGAAATTCATTTTTAAAGGCTTTTTAAGTAGTAAATTATGCGGTTTTTTGTTAGTTCGAGCTAGATCGAGCCGAGCCGAGCTAGCTCGAATTCTAACCGAGTCGAGCTCGAGCCTCAAATCTCAGCTCGATTTGAAATTCGAGCTCGAGCCGAGCCAGTTCGAATCGAGTTCGAGCCGAGCTCGAGCTGGGTCTAGCTCGGCTCGACTCGGCTCGTTTACAGCCCTAACCGGAAATCTGAGTTTTCTGATCAGGTTATAAAGTTCAAAATACCACATTTATCATATAAAAACAGTAGCAATTGGATTGGTGTCAAGATATTATGAAAAACTCATTTTATACACAAAAAGGGTATCATCGGTATTTACCGAATCAACGCCATAACCTTAGGTTATGAGTAGGTTAAAAATAATTAAAAATCTTCGAAAATTCCAAAATATCATATTACATCAGTGGGTAAAAAGGTTTGGTGTCAAAATTGGGTTTAGATAGGCTTTATGCTAATGACGCCGTTTGTAACACCTCGAATTTTTGTGTCCAATGATGTGTTAACACGTGTCATTTGATTATACGTGGCATCTATAATGAATAAAGGACTAATTTTGACAAAACTTGAAAGTATATAAATTCGAGGGTTATAAATGTCAACAAGGGTAAATATACTGTATAGTAACCCTAAATAATGCTTGAACCTTCAAACGAATAAATCATGGATCGTACGGAAGCGAAACACGAAAGAAAGTGAGAGATTACAAGCTACAGGGGTTAACTGTGTCAACATGTTTAATTATACCTCTGAGTGACCCTTTAACGTTCCCAAGTCTTGGTAACGGTATTATACACTCACTAAAATATAATATATAAATTTCGCGAAGTTTCGTTATGAAACGAGAAAGTTACGATCGAATTCGTAGGAGAAAGGTTAAAAGCGTCAATAATGAAAGTTAAGGCTTTCTAAATAATTAATAAACTAACCAGGGATTTAACAACGCAGATAAATAACACGAGGCCCCTAGTTGTAATTAACCGAGGGCCAAACCGCAAAGTTACCCCTTCAAAACCGAAAGGTCAGATAAATCATTACGAAAGATTTCGTTATTAATTACCAGATTCTGATAATCATTTCAAAAGATTTAAAATTTCTGGAAACCAGGCCTCTCGCGACCCGCGTGATGGTTATGGTTAAGTTGAGGCGGGCCGCGAGCCTTCTCTTTTACACGCCTGATATTCAAATCTTAGGCGACCCGCATTAAAATGGCATGGAACTCCCATGCGGGCCGCGTGGGACGCCCAGATGCAGAAAGTTGTAACATCTTGCCTTTTGAGCATTATGAACGACCAAGAACCAATAAATGAGGCATGGGTGCCCCCTACTCGACCCATAATCCTCCAAGACACCTGCCATTCATCCAAGGGCACTTGTAGACCCTTGTGTGATGATCTTGGACCATGACATTGGCTATAAATAGCAAGGTTATGTCCATAAGTTCATCACAACTCAAACACACATCTCTGATCATTCTAAGAGCTCCCAAGCATCCATCTCTGCTTTATAAGCAAGAAACAACTTCTGTAAGTCGTTCACAATCAATATGGTCTTGCATTTCCATAGCTATAGCTTATAAACACAACCGTCGTAACTAACGGTTGTCATTACAATAACTTGCAAATGGTTCAGTCTTATGACGAATCAAAAGTGGTTTTGAGTTGGTATTTATGTGGGTAATAAACCTCTAAAAGGGTTCCCCCTGATCACCACTCTAACTATGTCAAATATCGAGTCAAACGCGCACTTAAAAAGTCAACAGAAAGCTATTTTAGCGATTTATGCATAACCTGTAATGTACATACTAAGAAACCTGTTTTGACACTCATAAAATATGATATTAAGTATATAAACTTGTTTACGCTCGTTTGAATCGATCATTTGCTATATTGAACCGGTTCGGAGCCGAATGTCGCAAAAGTTTGACTTTTGCATTGACTTCAGTTCTGACCCGTTTTAGTGAGGTATAGACATACCTTAGGACTCTCTTAGGACCAGGTTACATGATGGTATAAACCTCTGTGATCGGTTCATGAGTTATCCGAGTCTTTTACGCATTTCCGTTAATCGCCTAAAAGTTGACCGTAACGCCATTTTGAAAATAAATCGAGTATTTCGGACACGTGAATGGACCAGAACCTTGCTTATTAAATTATAAACATGTCCTTAAAGTTTCGCGTCCATCCGAGGTCTAGAATGAGAGTTATGCTAAATAGCGCAATTAAAGTAAACTTTTGTAATAAACGGCGCAATTAGCATAACGCCTATCTAAACCAAGATTTCGTCACCAAAACTTTTACCCACTGTATTAAAATAATATTTTGGGAATTTTAAAGATTTTTAAAATTTTTTTTTACCTCGCTCATAACCTGCGGTTATGGCTACGGTTCGGTAAATACCGAATATGCCCTTTTCGGCCAAAACTTGAGTTCTACAAGGTCTTTTGACCCGATTCCAGTTGCTACTGATTTTAAATAATAAATAAAGTATTTTAGACTTTATAAACTGTTCGGGAAACTCAGATTTCCTGTAGAATTCGAAAAGCTCTTTAAAAGTCTTTAAAATGACCGAAAAGCCCCTACGGGGCATAATATTAACTTAAACTCGTTACGGGCATCACGGAAGGTATCCTATTGATACCACAACCTCTTTAAGGCATATTGACTTAGGAAATAAGCGTAGGACTCTCATGGTTAACCGTTTCGCCTATTGCGCGCACGGTTCGGCTTATGAAACTAGTTTTCATAAATTAGCCGATACGGGTCAAATTATATTATTTGGACCCCAAAATCCAGAGTGTGAACCATAAACCCATATAAAACAAGTCTCTGAACTTGTTGGGTCAGAATCGCACTCCATTCTCGGTTTTCGCCTTTTCACGCGATTAAACCGTATTCACATATCGGAACCAACCGGTCTAGGCTACGGCCATTATAACGACTCGTTAGGATTCTAAGAGGTTAATTAAAACCTATGTTCCAGATTAGGAGCCCCAGTAAAAGCTATCGGTGATTTAATCCAAATTAAGGAAATATACTTGCAAAGGTAAATACTTTAACTTATTTCCCCTATATGGGCTTGGGTTACGGTATATTAATACCGCTTGATTGAGCATTATGTTTTTCCATCGCTTAGGTGGTTAATTAAATAATATGATCGGCTCATTTAAACAGTTTTCTTTCTTAAAAGCCTTTGGGGGGTTTAATGACCGTTGTCCCGGATATCCTTGGCATCATTTTACGAATTGGCCACGACCATCGACATCCCGGTGTAGGCGTACACCCAGTATATATTGTCGACATTAAATTAAAAGACGTAGCCGTTGGTTTTTATACTACGGTTTTACGCAATGTGGTGTGTCTATAAATCTTTAACCCGGCACGACCCGGGCTACTGAACGCATAAAAGAACATGTAATACGTTCACAAGATTTTAATAATTTTCCCAAGTTATAAAAGAGTTTGTGCCTTGTGCATTCAAATCAATTTTAAATAAACATTTTCAAATGTGTCAGTTGAATGTATTTACCAGTGTAAACTGACGTATTTTCCCCAAAAAGATTAAGTGCAGGTACTATACGAAATTGGCTGGTATTAGCTGCCTAAGCATCATGAATAGCCTCGCAAACTCGATGCCGTATCTGAATGAACAATATTTTATTATTTTGATCCACTGTGGATATATTCGACTTCTGTAATACATTTGATATTACAACCAGAGGTTGACATATTATTTATCTTTAAGCTTCCGCTGTATTGTGTGGTTTGACTATATTGTTGCCAACATCGTCACGGTAATCCCCCACCGGGCCCACCGGTGAGACACGTGGAAACTGGGGTGTGACAGGTTGGTATCAGAGCCAACATTGAGTGAATTAAACTGTCACACCCCCAAAATACCACAAGCGGGAACACCGCGGAATGTGTGACGCATCAGAGTTCGAGCCACCAATCACTTTGAACCAATGATAACTGTTTAAATAAAACATGTCTTTAATTACCAATAATAAGTGTCAATCATAAGATTAAATCAAAAGAGTTGTGTAGCGGAAGCATATAGTAAATCGTGTAATAACTGTTTCATAATAAATGTTCAAAACCAATGTATCACATATATATTAATCCATGAGCCTCGATCCATGACCACTCCAGCACTCCCAGATAGCAAGTCCATGTCACGAATTCTAACGACCTGCAAGCATGCAGACAAGTGTGTCAGACGACGCTGGTGAGTTCAAGGTTTTGTTAACGTGCTTAGTTACCAGATGTGTGTTTAAGACAATTCAACGTTTTTTTTTGATGTTGTTATTACTCGATTACCGTATGTGGCGACTAGATGTGAATGCCCAACCCCAATGCCTCCATTTAGGCATTGGTCATGATGTCAAGGTATCAAACAACCTTGAATAGATGTAAGGGGTCTTATATGTACACGATGTGAATGCCAAACCCCAATGCCTCTAACTAGGCATTGGTCATGAGGTCCAGGTAATTAGTTCACGCCCGTCCTTTCGGCCCGGTGTGAGGGTGCCAATCCTAATAGCGCTATCAACTAAATACCTCGTTGCTTCTTCAGCAACACGGTAGATGTATGGGGTCTTACATGATTTATACTGTGTTCAATAACCAACATCCCAAATAAACAGTTTACCCAGTTTTCCCTTCAGAAACGTTTACCAGATGTCCCAAACCACCGGGACGCATGCTTAGAAAAGTGCAGTGAACTCACCTTAGTTTTGCTCGGTAAGATTAGTTTACTTAAGATAATGTGGCCAACCACGTCCTATCATGGTTACCATACAAGTCAGGTTCGCATTCAGATAATACACATATTCTATCAAGTTGCATACAAGCATGGTTGTCACATAACACGTATACATCATTTATACAATTTAATTAACAACAAACTGAAATCCACTTATTATATGAAATCTCATATATAACCTAGTATAATACGAATCATATACTAATGAACAATCATATGAACAGTGAGAATATAATTTAAACACTTCGTGGAAGCTACCCCCATACACTAGTAACCTTACAAATTATTAGATATGAATAATCTAATTAAACACACCAAAATTACAATATCATTATAATCATTTAACATAAATCATTATGATTAGTATAACATAATTATATACGGATAAGAGTTATAATAATTATGTTATACACAGTGACATAATCAATCATTACACTAATTCTGTTAAAGGATTATGTGGTAATTACTTACTGTATATGTGTTTAACACCTGATTCAATCTAGTAGCATTGTTAACTAGGTCCCATGTTACGATATATAAATAATCTAAATAAATTACCCTCCTCATCATATATGAAGTAATAAGCATTATTATTTAATTAAGTTTATATTTAACAGTTTGTCATATTATGAATTCACACGTAATATCATCATAATTCGACTCCAACATCCCCTAGCATATGCATGTCTACATAGTCATGAATCCAATAAACACAATTCGCACGATAGATAAGCAGTTTCATATTCAGATTGGTATGTATGAGATTGGATTTAAAAAAAAACAACTTTCAAACCTGCATATCTAAACAAACAACTCCATTATCAAATTAAGCAAGATCAGAAGACACAAAGACTCTCATAGCAATGTATAAAACAGATCACACACATACTTTCATTCGTTAATCAAAATCTTATAACAATGTATCAAAACAGATTACCACTATTAGACTAAAACACAAGACATCAAGTTGAAACACAACGCTGGACATTCCAAACGCACATTACACCAAAACAAACAACTCTCCTTTTTCGTTTCGAACCGACTCTGTCGTATCGTTACCTCACCAGAGCTGCTCAAGATAACCGCCGCCGCTGCATCTCTCTCTCCCTTTCTCTGGTTGTCGTCGTCATGCACCGCCGTGAGCGGCGGTTCCGATTTCGTCGTCGTGAATAGCTTGCCGGCAGTCACCTGGTCTGAACAGAGGGGTGTAGTCGGTGAAAACAGCACTGGCGGCAGCTGAAGAACAGCCAGCACCGGTTGGGCTCGTCGCCGGTCCTTCACGAGAGGGGAAACGGGGGGGCCGGCCATAGGGGTGTGGGTGAGGTGCTATAAGAAGGATACAAGAAGAAGGGGGGTGGTGGTGTAGTCTACCATAGTGTTTGGGCACTGGAGGAGTCGCCGGAAAGAGCTCCGGTCGCTGGAATAGACAGATCGAGAGGGAAGAAGGAGGAAACAGTGTTGTGCGGCTGTTGTCGAGCAATGAAGGAGGGGTTGCTTTAGGGTTTTGTGCTATTGAGTTTTGGCTTATTAAAAAGTTACGTGAAATCACATAATGTGTATACTAATAGATATATACTAATAGATATATGGATATAGGTATGTGGGCGGTTCCTATTTGACCTTTATGGGCTCAAGCCCAAGTTATTGAACTATCACAATAAAAGGTAACTTTTAACATAATGGGTCGATCCTTAAACTAACAGAATTCTAATGGTGTGGCCCAATACAATTACAGCCCAAAAAAAAAAACATAATTATACGGTTACACACGAGCACAGAACGTAAAATAAAACGCTCGAAAGATAAATAACGAGGAGTTAAGATCATGTAAAAGTTAGAAACCTTGAAAGTTCGGGTTGTCACATCATCCCCAACTTGAAAGAAATTTCGTCCCGAAATTTAGCACGTAGTTACTGAGGAAGCTAGTTAGGTTGCGTAGTTTTTCTGGTTTTCCTGGGGTGTCACATCATCCCCCCGTTGGTTTGGAATTTCGTCCCGAAATTCCGCAGTAGCTTCAGCCTCAGTATTGGTTTCATTATTCTCGAACAACTGGGGTTAATTGTGTTTCATTTGGTCTTCTCGTTCCCAGGTAAACTCTGGGCCATGACGGGAGTTCTAACGAACTCGATCAATAGGTATCCTGGTGCGTTTGAGAATCTTGACCTTCCGATCCAAGATTTCCACTGGTTCTTTGACAAATCGCAACTGATCGTCGATGGTAAGCTCCTTAAAAGGAACTGTGGTGGTTTCATCTGATAGACACTTCTTCAGATTCGACACATGGAATACGTTGTGAACTCCACTGAGTTCTTCGGGTAGATTCAACCTGTAGGCCACCTTGCCAAATCTCTCAGTGCTTTCGAAAGGTCCAACACATCGCGTGTTGAGTTTGCCTCATTTACCAAGATGAGCCATACCTTTCCAAGGTAAGACTTTAAGTAGCACTCGATCCCCAACCTGGAACTCGAGTGGTTTCCTGCGCTTATCAGCATAGCTTTTCTGACGGTCACGAATTGCTGCCATTTGTTGTCGTATCTGAGCAATCTTCTCTGTTGTGTCTATGACGAGTTCTGGGCCAGTGACTTGGATGTCTCCAACTTCTGCCCACAAAGAGGTGGTCGGCACTTCTGCCCGTACAATGCCTCGAACAGAGCAGCCTGGATGCTGATGTGGTAACTGTTGTCATACGAAAATTCCACCAGAAGTAGGTGCCGCTCCCGGCCGGTACCAGAGTCGATTACACATGCCCGAAGCATGTCTTCAAGGGGTTTGGATGTTGCGTTCAATCTGCCCGTCCGTCCGTGGATGACATGTTGTGCTCATGTCTAGACGTGAGCCGAAGGATTTGTGCGTCGCATGCCACAAATCAGATGCAAATTGTGGGTCGCGATCAGAGTTAATAAAGGTTGGCACCTCGTGCCTAGCAACCACTTCTTTCAGGTAGATGACTGCGAGTGTAGAAGACTTATCCGTTTCCTTGGTGGCTAAAAAGCATGCTGGTCATGTGAGACAATCAACGATCATCCAGGTTATATTGTTTCCGTTTCAAGTTGTAAGTAGACTAGCGACCAAATCCATGGTAGTCTGTTTTCGCTTTCCATATAGGTGTTTTTGGTTGCTAACACTTCACTTTGACTTTCCTACAAGTCAAACATCATTCCCATTCCTAGCTAGGTGGGCCTTCATGCCCGATGACCAGTACAAGGTTTATAAATCCTAATGTCTCTCATCAAAACCTAAACGACTAAAATATCGAAGCCGGTGTGCTTTGCTCAATACAAGTTCCCTTCAGTAGCCGTATAATGAGACCCACATGCGTTCCATGAGGTAACAGGTATCGTCCGACCAGTCACAGGTTGCTTCTCCATGCCCCACATGGGTTCCACTTGAACATCCTCTTCCTTTAGCTCTCCAGTTTGCACAGAGCGAGTCTGATCTAGTAAGTTAGAGTCGATATCGAGCTGCAGAGCTCGTATATGTTTAGGTTTCACATTCATTCCATCCAGCGATGTCATTACATGTTTCAGCTCTTTCAAACAGCGATACACGGGAGGCCCTTGTGATCAGTCTAGGTAACGCATCAGTACCGTCCAAGTAATGCCTCCAAGTAAATCCAAAGACCACGGTTTCCACCACCGGTTGTGTCGCGCAGTTCCTCTTGTAACTCCATTACGTAAGTCATCACCCTCTTGTGTTGCGTCGACGTGTAACTGGGACTCTAATTCGAACCATAAGGATATACCACTGAATCACCCATACCCACGGGTAAAGACGATGCTCAGAACATTGCAGAGTCAGGATTCGAAAGCTGAAAAGACGTCCTCCTATTCTGTCTTTCACGAAAACAACACCCTGCTATGCTCGAGAAATTTAAGATGTGCGACCTTCGAAAATCTGGCGATTGTCTGCGATAGTATCTAGCGAAACCAAGGAATTGTTGCATCCCCGAAGAAATCTTTGGTGTCGGTCAGTTTCTAACAAAAGTATCTAAGCGAGATCCACGTGCATTCCCACTCTGTTGGCTACATGATCAACATGCATCTCTCAAATGTGACATTTAATAAGACTTCACACGTAATGGCTCCTCCCACAAAAGCGATGAGATAGGATACATATGCCACCCATGGTGTTCCTTTCTCCTGGCCATGATTCATAACGTTGTCACCAAATACGGTCGATCCATGTGATCCCAGAAGCTGCTGGTGTGTTGATCAACTCAATAATCATGGTGTACAACGTTGAAATGGCTGCATTGCGTTCGACATGCTGTTCTAACAACATTCTCCTCTTGGACTTCCATCTGATAATAGTTCGTTCACTAGCCAATCCTCGAATGGAAGCTTGTTCCTCGCAACTGGTCGACGGGTTGTCAATACATGGTCGAGGCGAACGGTTCTTGACTGTCACCTTGTTGAGTTCTCGATAGTCAGTACACATGCGAAAAGGCTTCTCTTCCCGAATATAGCTAGGGCTCCCCAAAGCGAACAAAACTATGTCCAATAAAACTCCTGTCCAACGGTTCCTGTAGATAGTCCTTGCAACCCTCCTAGTGCAAGAGGGTATGTAGCACGAGTAATCAGGGCTGCCCCTGTCATGAGATCAAACTAAGATTCTGCCTAACAGTTGTGGAAGTAAGCCCGAAAGTTCCTAGGGTAACAAACCGAGAGGGATCATAAACAATTGGTGGATCCTCGATCCTCTTTTCCCTTAGCCCTATCATCAATAACGGTTGCTAACACAGCGGAGTAATCCCTCCGTAGACACTTCTGGCCTTCACAGCTGAAATGGCGCTAACTTTTGCACTGCTCTGATGCTTCAGAACAAATAACGATTCTCCACACAAAGTTTTCTCCTCACTGGGTATATCTGTGTGATTCCTGGATAACCAATTCACGCTAACTACTGCATTGTAACTATCGAGGATAGTAGATGGAAGGTCGACGTCGAACACTCGTCCCACAAGGTCGTGTTTACACCCTAACGAATATATGAGATTTCATTTGACTTGCCATATGTCGGTTCCACTTCGGAGTGATCACACTTCGGAGTCTAAGACGTCAATACATAGGGTTCCAGCAAACGAAGAAAAGTGAGAAAGATATAGACCAATCATTGTCGTTGCAGCATCCAACTCAGGGATGTCCGTACAAGCACCTAACATTCTACACAGTTCGCTAGGCGTTAAGATGGGTGTTCAGGTAATACTTGATAGCATCGAGATTCGAAAGGATTCAGAGAGGAGCGAAAAGGTCACGTTCAAGTAAGATACAATCACTGCTACGACTCTTATAGACTATTGTGTTTCACATCGATAACCCCTTTTTCACTCGCTAAGGCTCACTGGGACTCACATGCACCCCAATTATTATTATGTGTGCACCCACAATAATATTGCGATTTGCATGCTCATCTCAGTTCCTCCTAACTCATGTCAAATGGTTCATTAAACTTGAATAGCAAACAAATAACATCACAAAACATGAGTCAAGAATGTCTAAGGTAACACCACACTATCAATTACTTAACACACGTAAGTAACACATGAATCCATACTGTTGTGCTAAACGTGCAATCACATGCAAGATCATATGTAAGTGTTCACTAGTTATGCTGTGTAATGAGTAAACGAGAGACGAACCTTGCAATCTGGAGCTGAGTGTCATGGTCGTATTCACGTATTCAGATCTCTTAGGTTATAGTCTGGTTTTACAAAAAAAACGTTTTAAAACCAAGTTCACTATAACCAGTGGCTCTGATACCAAACTGTCACACCCCCAAAATACCACAAGCGGGAACACCGCGGAATGTGTGACGCATCAGAGTTCGAGCCACCAATCACTTTGAACCAATGATAACTGTTTAAATAAAACATGTCTTTAATTACCAATAATAAGTGTCAATCATAAGATTAAATCAAAAGAGTTGTGTAGCGGAAGCATATAGTAAATCGTGTAATAACTGTTTCATAATAAATGTTCAAAACCAATGTATCACATATATATTAATCCACGAGCCTCGATCCATGACCACTCCAGCACTCCCAGATAGCAAGTCCATGTCACGAATTCTAACGACCTGCAAGCATGCAGACAAGTGTGTCAGACGACGCTGGTGAGTTCAAGGTTTTGTTAACGTGCTTAGTTACCAGATGTGTGTTTAAGACAATTCAACGTTTTGTTTTGATGTTGTTATTACTCGATTACCGTATATGGCGACTAGATGTGAATGCCCAACCCCAATGCCTCCATTTAGGCATTGGTCATGATGTCAAGGTATCAAACAACCTTGAATAGATGTAAGGGGTCTTATATGTACACGATGTGAATGCCCAACCCCAATGCCTCTAACTAGGCATTGGTCATGAGGTCCAGGTAATTAGTTCACGCCCGTCCTTTCGGCCCGGTGTGAGGGTGCCAATCCTAATAGCGCTATCAACTAAATACCTCGTTGCTTCTTCAGCAACACGGTAGATGTATGGGGTCTTACATGATTTATACTGTGTTCAATAACCAACATCCCAAATAAACAATTTACCCAGTTTTCCCTTCAGAAACGTTTACCAGATGTCCCAAACCACCGGGACGCATGCTTAGAAAAGTGCAGTGAACTCACCTTAGTTTTGCTCGGTAAGATTAGTTTACTTAAGATAATGTGGCCAACCACGTCCTATCATGGTTACTATACAAGTCAGGTTCGCATTCAGATAATACACATATTCTATCAAGTTGCATACAAGCATGGTTGTCACATAACACGTATACATCATTTATACAATTTAATTAACAACAAACTGAAATCCACTTATTATATGAAATCTCATATATAACCTAGTATAATACGAATCATATACTAATGAACAATCATATGAACCGTGAGAATATAATTTAAACACTTCGTGGAAGCTACCCCCATACACTAGTAACCTTACAAATTATTAGATATGAATAATCTAATTAAACACACCAAAATTACAATATCATTATAATCATTTAACATAAATCATTATGATTAGTATAACATAATTATATACGGATAAGAGTTATAATAATTATGTTATACACAGTGACATAATCAATCATTGCACTAATTCTGTTAAAGGATTATGTGGTAATTACTTACTGTATATGTGTTTAACACCTGATTCAATCTAGTAGCATTGTTAACTAGGTCCCATGTTACGATATATAAATAATCTAAATAAATTACCCTCCTCATCATATATGAAGTAATAAGCATTATTATTTAATTAAGTTTATATTTAACAGTTTGTCATATTATGAATTCACACGTAATATCATCATAATTCGACTCCAACATCCCCTAGCATATGCATGTCTACATAGTCATGAATCCAATAAACACAATTCGCACGATAGATAAGCAGTTTCATATTCAGATTGGTATGTATGAGATTGGATTTAAAAAAAAAACAACTTTCAAACCTGCATATCTAAACAAACAACTCCATTATCAAATTAAGCAAGATCAGAAGACACAAAGACTCTCATAGCAATGTATAAAACAGATCACACACATACTTTCATTCGTTAATCAAAATCTTATAACAATGTATCAAAACAGATTACCACTATTAGACTAAAACACAAGACATCAAGTTGAAACACAACGCTGGACATTCCAAACGCACATTACACCAAAACAAACAACTCACCTTTTTCGTTTCGAACCGACTCTGTCGTATCGTTACCTCACCAGAGCTGCTCAAGATAACCGCCGCCGCTGCATCTCTCTCTCCCTTTCTCTGGTTGTCGTCGTCATGCACCGCCGTGAGCGGCGGTTCCGATTTCGTCGTCGTGAATAGCTTGCCGGCAGTCACCTGGTCTGAACAGAGGGGTGTAGTCGGTGAAAACAGCACTGGCGGCAGCTGAAGAACAGCCAGCACCGGTTGGGCTCGTCGCCGGTCCTTCACGGGAGGGGAAACGGGGGGGGCGGCCATAGGGGTGTGGGTGAGGTGCTATAAGAAGGATACAAGAAGAAGGGGGGGGTGGTGTAGTCTACCATAGTGTTTGGGCACTGGAGGAGTCGCCGGAAAGAGCTCCGGTCGCTGGAATAGACAGATCGAGAGGGAAGAAGGAGGAAACAGTGTTGTGCGGCTGTTGTCGAGCAATGAAGGAGGGGTTGCTTTAGGGTTTTGTGCTATTGAGTTTTGGCTTATTAAAAAGTTACGTGAAATCACATAATGTGTATACTAATAGATATATACTAATAGATATATGGATATAGGTATGTGGGCGGTTCCTATTTGACCGATATGGGCTCAAGCCCAAGTTATTGAGCTATCACAATAAAAGGTAACTTTTAACATAATGGGTCGATCCTTAAACTAACAGAATTCTAATGGTGTGGCCCAATACAATTACAGCCCAAAAAAAAACATAATTATACGGTTACACACGAGCACAGAACGTAAAATAAAACGCTCGAAAGATAAATAACGAGGAGTTAAGATCACGTAAAAGTTAGAAACCTTGAAAGTTCGGGTTGTCACATAAACACATTAGGCATTGTGTTTAATCTCAATGACACAATTGCACATACTTGAGTCTAGACAAGAACTTAGGAAAAATTCGAATTATTATTCCAATTTTGTCTTTTCTTTTAGTATTGGAATTTAAAGTTTTATAAAGCAGGAAAATGCCACCTGTTATATTCCGAGGAAGAGGAAGGGGAAGTAGAGGCAGAGGAGATGTCGTGACACATCACGACAACGAAGCTGGACCATCAGGTACAAGACATCCTTCAATGACAAGGAGCGAAGAACCACAACGACGAAGAGATCTTTACGAACCTGCGAGGCATTCCACCTCGCACAGCTCGACGCCATCTTATCGGCACTCCTTTGGGCCAAACTCAGAGAATGATCCCAACAACCCACAACCTTCCTTCATACCTCTACAACGTTCGGTATCGCACCGAAATTACGACGACCCTACTCCATACTTCATAGGTCAGTTTAATCCGGCTGACTACATACAGGAACCTTCAGGCTTTGTTCCATTAGGGCCACAAGATCACTTCTTCGAAGACCATATGGATGAAGATACTGATCCAACTGAACCTGCTCGTGGTACGCCCACGCATCCGATAGAAGTCTCTGATGGGTCATCCTTCCATGGCACACCCTATCAGGGACCAGACAGTTTCCAAGCGTTGTTTGACCGACATGAGTGGTACTACACGCCACCTCAACAGACATCACAACAACCGCGACATCCACAGGATCCCTCTGAGGATTCACGCCTTGAGGCAGTTACGCCACCACTTCCGCCACCGGCACAACCAGTAATACCTGATCCGCCAAGGCGTAGGAGGACGAATGCGCGTATGTCCACACGAGGAGGAGGGGGTATCCACTTCAGCACCCCTCGACACTCTAGTAGTAGCCACTATCCGCCACTACAAGAAGAAGGACCTTCAAGTCCTATACAGGAGGTGAACTCCGCACCAGCTGCAGCAAATTCACCACCATTTGGGTATGACCAACCCATACCTGCTTACACGGGTCCAACGGCTTACAACCCGTTTGAACCGTCACAAGCACAATACAACTATAATTATGAGCGCGACCCATATGTGGTGTCGGCTAGATATAATGCGCGCTACCCCGACGGAGCTCATGGGAACATGGGACCACCGGACTACTCAGCTCATGGGTATCCAATACCTCCCAGACCCCCAGTTCCGCAACACGCGCCACAACCACGATTTTCTCCTCCTGAACAGGAAGAGATACTTCATCGACTAGATCGTGTGGAGAGAGAGTTCGAGGAAGAGAAGAAAAGCCACCGAGGATTTCTCAAAGGCTTGGCGAACCTACTAAAGGGCAAAAAGAAGAAACGTGACCATTAGCCCTTAATAGTTGTACTAATGTAATTTCTACTTTGAAATAAGTCCCTGCGTGGACACATATCGTATTTCAGTCCCTACGTGGACTTATCTTTTAAGTCCTTGCATGGACATTTATCTTATGTTAGTCCCTGCGTGGACTTGTCACTTATTTTATACCTCTAAGGAAGTATGTACTATTTGAAAGACCCGTTTAGGGCAATATGTAATTGTATTTGAGATTATGGAATGTATGTTATGAGTTTTGTTTTAATATGTATGAAATAAATCAAAACCATTCCTTTTATATTGATCTGCCTAGATAAAGAATCTTAAAAGGTGAAACCTAGCTTGGTGTCTTTTAAGATCCAGTCAAGATGGTACGACCTAATTAAAAAGATTCTGATTCCCTGTTAACCTCTGTACGCATGTTAACAATCATGGCAGATGTGATTCGTTAAAAATCACGCACGTCATTCTTATACAATAATCCTTTAAGGATTTCAAAACCCAACTAAATGATTTATAAATCGTGGGTTAAATCACCAATGAAGGTGATCAATCTTATTAGAAACATCCATTAGAGATGTAGTGCCTACGGGCCATCCATATTAAAACACCCATTAGAGGTGTAGTGCCTATGGGCCGTAATAATTGTCTTATAACGACAAAAGGCAGAGGTGGTCTATGACTCCCTGTCAGAAAGAGATAAAAGAACTACGGTTCAAATCTCTATGCCTTTGATTCTCTGAAATCTCGGCTAAAATTATAAAACATCCTCGTGATTAGGCTTTATGCCGCCAATACTATTTATATAGCTAAAATAGGATATATTCAAATCCTAATATTTAATGAAGTAATAAGTTAACCAAATATGGTCTCTGTACCATGGTTGACAAATTGTCATAAAAGACAATTATATAATAATCTCCTGAATAAAATTTTGTTATCTTCTGCAACAGATTCAAGTTACAATGGCGGATCCCAATGGAGAGAACAGCCACACAAATGAAGATGACTATGACAATGCGCCAGTGCATCTGACAGGCGCACAGCTAAAGGCTCTGATTGACAATGCTGTTCAGGCAGCTCTTGATCGTCAATATACTGAGTCCCAAGGCAGAACCGTATCAAAACCACCCTCTAAACCAAAGACACACTCCAAACCACCCTCTCAACCCAAGAAGGATGACGACAAACACTCGTCCACTGAGAACAGCGTTCATCGCGATAGAGAATATACTGATGCATCAAATGCTAAGGGTTGCACTTACAAGTATTTTGTATCTTGTAAGCCCCGGGAATTTACAGGGGAGAAAGGTGCTGTTGATTGTATCACCTGGCTAGATGAGATGGACACTATTGTGGACATCAGCGGGTGTGCAGAGAGGGATGTGGTGAAGTATGTGTCCCAGTCATTTAAGGGCGAGGCCCTGGCATGGTGGAGGGCGTTGGTGCAGGCATCTGGTAAGTCTGCTTTGTACAAGATGACATGGGAGGAATTTATTGCTCTCATTAAGGAAAACTACTGCCCTCAGCATGAGGTTGAGAAGATCAAGGCTGACTTCGTGTCACTGGTAATGACGAACCTGGACTGCCAGGCATATTTGACGAGCTTCAATACGATGTCTCGCCTGGTCCCATATCTTGTGACACCAGAACCCAGAAGAATCGCCCGTTTCATTGGGGGATTAGAGCCTGCAATAAAGGCTAGCGTAAAGGCCTCTCGGCCGACGACCTTCAGGTCAGTTACTGACCTCTCCTTGTCTCTAACTTTAGATGCTGTCCGTCTGAGGACACTAAGGAGCAAGGAGGCTGAGAAGAGGAAACGTGAGGATGATACCTCGCGGAGGTCAGGGAAAAAGCACCGTGGAAACGGTGATGGTAAAAAGGGGTCGGAGGCAAAGAAAGATGGGCAAGCTGGCGAAAGGCCCAACTGCAAAATATGCAAGAAACCCCACTCTGGGAAATGCAGATTTGCATCGAACTCACAGTCGCAATCAAAGACTCCTTCCTGTGGACTATGCAAGTCCAAGGATCATAAGACTGTGGAGTGCAAAAAGATCAAGGATGCAACCTGCTATGGTTGTAACGAAAAGGGGCACATCAAGAGTAACTGCCCTAAGTATGCCAAGAAGGCGGAGGAGACAAAGAAGTCAAATGCGAGAGTTTTTCGCATGGATGCAAAGGAGGCAGTACAGAACGACAATGTGCTTACAGGTACTTTTCTCGTAAATAATATATTTGCAAGAGTACTATTCGATTCTGGCGCCGATAAATCCTTTGTAGACCAGAAATTTTGCCAACTACTAAATATGCCTATCAAAACCCTTGATGTGAAATACGAAGTAGAGTTAGCAGACGGCACGATCGAAACCGTCTCTACTGTTCTAGAAGGATGTGAAATGTCCATTAGGAACCATTCTTTTCCTTTATCCCTACTTCCCTTCAAACTAGCGGGTTTCGACATAGTCCTAGGCATGGACTGGTTATCCCGTAATCAGGCCCAAATCATTTGCGGCAAAAGGCATATAGTATTAAAGACTCCGAGTGGTGAATCGCTCACCATTCGAGGAGATACACAGTACGGATTGCCCGAAGATGTATCTATGCTCAAAGCTTCTAGGTGTTTGAACAGAGGCTGCGTAATTTACATGGCTCAGGTGATAATAGAAGAACCTAAGCCGAAGATCGAGGATCTTCCTATCATTTCTGAATACCCCGAGGTTTTTCCTAAAGAACTACCTGGTTTGCCACCAGATAGACAAGTGGAGTTCAGAATAGACATCATTCCTGGAGCGGCTCCGATAGCAAGAGTGCCTTACAGGCTAGCTCCAACGGAAATGAAAGAACTGAGGACCCAGTTAGATGAACTGCTGACGAAAGGTTTTATCAGACCTAGTTCATCTCCCTGGGGAGCACCAGTCCTATTTGTAAAGAAGAGGGACGGATCGATGTGGTTGTGCATCGATTATCGAGAGCTAAACAAAGTTACCATAAAGAACAGATATCCTTTGCCAAGGATCGACGATCTGTTCGACCAGCTGCAAGGAGCAAGCTATTTCTCGAAGATCGACTTGAGGTCGGGCTATCATCAGCTAAGGGTCAGAGATGAGGATGTACATAAGACAGCAGTTAGGACTCGCTATGGTCATTACGAGTTCTTGGTGATGCCTTTTGGGCTCACTAATGCACCGGCTGCATTCATGGATCTCATGAATCGCGTCTGCAAGCCGTATTTGGACAAATTTGTCATAGTCTTCATCGACGATATCCTTATATATTCCAAGAACCAAGCTGACCACGAGAAGCACCTTCGTTGCATTCTCGAATTACTGCAGCGTGAGAAACTCTACGCCAAATTCTCGAAGTGTGAATTCTGGCTACGAGAGGTTCAGTTTTTAGGTCACGTTGTGAGTGAGCGTGGTATCCAAGTGGATCCCGCTAAGGTAGAGGCGGTCATGAACTGGCAAGAGCCAAAGACGCCTACCGAAATCCGTAGCTTCCTGGGGTTAGCAGGATACTACCGGAGGTTTATTAAAAATTTTTCGAGGATTGCTGCGCCCTTGACTTCGCTAACCAAGAAGAGAGAAAAGTTTATTTGGGGCCCAAAGCAGCAAGAGTCCTTCGAAATACTGAAGCAAAAGCTAAGCAACGCACCTGTGTTGACCTTACCTGAGGGTACAGAAGAATTCGTAGTTTACTGCGATGCATCACACACAGGCATGGGGTGTGTGCTTATGCAGAAGGGCAAGGTTATTGCCTACGCTTCACGGCAATTAAAGGTGCACGAAAAGAATTACACCACCCATGATTTGGAGTTGGGTGCCGTTGTATTTGCACTAAAATTGTGGAGGCATTACCTTTATGGTATTAAGTTTGTGATTTATTCTGATCACAAAAGCCTCCAGCACCTGTTCAACCAGAAGGAGTTGAACATGAGGCAGCGCCGTTGGATGGAAACCTTGAATGACTATGATTGCGAGATCAGGTACCATCCCGGCAAAGCGAATGTGGTCGCTGATGCCTTAAGCAGGAAAGAAAGAGTAAAACCTATTCGAATCAATGCCAAGAGCATTGAGGTCAAGAACAATTTAATTGAAAGGATTTTAGCTGCACAGCGAGAGGCTGTGTTGGAAGCTAATTATCCTAATGAAAAGTTAGGAGTAACTGAGGAGCAGTTGACTCTTAGCAAGGATGGAATCCTTAGATTGAACGGACGTATATGGGTTCCAATTTATGGGGGACTACGAGATGTTATCCTCCAGGAAGCCCATAGTTCCAAATACTCAGTCCATCCTGGAGCAGACAAGATGTATCAAGATTTAAAGGCAAACTATTGGTGGATAGGCTTGAAAAAGTCTGTGGCCGCCCACGTAGCAAAGTGCTTGACTTGTGCTCAAGTCAAAGCCGAGCACCAAAAGCCGTCCGGCTTGCTACAACAGCCTGAACTTCCCGAGTGGAAGTGGGAATGCGTAACTATGGATTTCATAACCAAGTTACCCAAAACCAGGAAAGGAAACGATACAATATGGGTCATAGTCGATAGGCTGACTAAATCAGCTCATTTTCTACCCATCAAGGAGACATATAGCTCCGATATGTTAGCCCAACTTTATGTGGATAAGATTGTAGCCCTACACGGTATACCTGTGACTATTATCTCCGACAGGGATACCAGGTACACGTCTCATTTCTGGAAGAGTTTCCAGCAATCTTTGGGCACGCGATTGAACTTCAGTACGGCTTACCATCCACAGACGGACGGTCAGAGTGAGCGTACCATTCAAACGTTGGAAGACATGCTTCGTGCGTGTGCGATCGATTTAGGTGGTAATTGGGATAAGAATCTACCCCTGATCGAGTTCTCCTACAATAATAGCTACCACACCAGCATAAAGGCTGCGCCTTTCGAGGCATTATACGGTAGGAAATGTAGATCGCCTGTTTGTTGGGCGGAAGTAGGAGAGGTCCAATTATCAGGACCAGAGATTGTTTTCCAGACAACGGACAAGATTGTCCAGATCCGGGAACGTCTCAAGGCTGCCCGTGACAGGCAGAAAAGCTACGCCGATCCAAAACGTAAGGATCTTCACTTCGAAGTAGGCGAAAAGGTGTTGCTTAAAGTGTCACCCTGGAAGGGGGTGATGCGTTTCGGCAAGAAAGGTAAACTGAGTCCGAGGTACATAGGACCTTTTGAGGTCATTGAACGAGTCGAATCAGTTGCCTATAAATTGAATTTGCCCGAAGAGCTCAATGGAATTCATAACGTATTCCACATCTGCAATCTCAAAAAGTGCTTCGCCGATGAATCATTGGTGATCCCACATACAGATGTGCATATAGATGAGAGCTTAAAGTTCATAGAAAAACCTTTGTCGATTGAAGATCGACAGGTGAAGAAGCTTCGCAGAAAGCACGTACCGATTGTAAAAGTCAAGTGGGATGCTCGTAGAGGTCCCGAATATACGTGGGAAGTCGAAGCTACAATGAAAGAAAAGTACCCCTATTTATTTGAGTAAATCTCGGGTCGAGATTTATTTTAAGGGGGTGAGGATGTAACACCTCGAATTTTTGTGTCCAATGATGTGTTAACACGTGTCATTTGATTATACGTGGCATCCATAATGAATAAAGGACTAATTTTGACAAAACTTGAAAGTATAAAAATTCGAGGGTTATAAATGTCAACAAGGGTAAATATACTGTATAGTAACCCTAAATAATGCTTGAACCTTCAAACGAATAAATCATGGATCGTACGGAAGCGAAACACGAAAGAAAGTGAGAGATTACAAGCTACAGGGGTTAACTATGTCAACATGTTTAATTATACCTCTGAGTGACCCTTTAACGTTCCCAAGGCTTGGTAATGGTATTATACACTCACTAAAATATAATATATAAATTTCGCGAAGTTTCGTTATGAAACGAGAAAGTTACGATCGAATTCGTAGGAGAATGGTTAAAAGCGTCAATAATGAAAGTTAAGGCTTTCTAAATAATTAATAAACTAACCAGGGATTTAACAACGCGGATAAATAACACGAGGCCCCTAGTTGTAATTAACCGAGGGCCAAACCGCAAAGTTACCCCTTCAAAACCGAAAGGTCAGGTAAATCTTTACGAAAGATTTCGTTATTAATTACCAGATTCTGATAATCATTTCAAAAGATTTAAAATTTCTGGAAACCAGGCCTCTCGCGACCCGCGTGATGGTTATGGTTAAGTTGAGGCGGGCCGCGAGCCTTCTCTTTTACACGCCTGATATTCAAATCTTAGGCGACCCGCATTAAAATGGCATGGAACTCCCATGCGGGCCGCGTGGGACGCCCAGATGCAGAAAGTTGTAACATCTTGCCTTTTGAGCATTATGAACGACCAAGAACCAATAAATGAGGCATGGGTGCCCCCTAATCGACCCATAATCCTCCAAGACACCTGCCATTCATCCAAGGGCACTTGTAGACCCTTGTGTGATGATCTTGGACCATGACATTGGCTATAAATAGCAAGGTTATGTCCATAAGTTCATCACAACTCAAACACACATCTCTGATCATTCTAAGAGCTCCCAAGCATCCATCTCTGCTCTATAAGCAAGAAACAACTTCTGTAAGTCGTTCACAATCAATATGGTCTTGCATTCCCATAGCTATAGCTTATAAACACAACCGTCGTAACTAACGGTTGTCATTACAATAACTTGCAAATGGTTCAGTCTTATGACGAATCAAAAGTGGTTTTGAGTTGGTATTTATGTGGGTAATAAACCTCTAAAAGGGTTCCCCCTGATCACCACTCTAACTATGTCAAATATCGAGTCAAACGCGCACTTAAAAAGTCAACAGAAAGCTATTTTAGCGATTTATGCATAACCTGTAATGTACATACTAAGAAACCTGTTTTGACACTCATAAAATATGATATTAAGTATATAAACTTGTTTACGCTCGTTTGAATCGATCATTTGCTATATTGAACCGGTTCGGAGCCGAATGTCGCAAAAGTTTGACTTTTGCATTGACTTCAGTTCTGACCCGTTTTAGTGAGGTATAGACATACCTTAGGACTCTCTTAGGACCAGGTTACATGATGGTATAAACCTCTGTGATCGGTTCATGAGTTATCCGAGTCTTTTACGCATTTCCGTTAATCGCCTAAAAGTTGACCGTAACGCCATTTTGAAAATAAAACGAGTATTTCGGACACGTGAACGGACCAGAACCTTGCTTATTAAATTATAAACATGTCCTTAAAGTTTCGCGTCCATCCGAGGTCTAGAATGAGAGTTATGCTAAATAGCGCAATTAAAGTAAACTTTTGTAATAAACGGCGCAATTAGCATAACGCCTATCTAAACCAAGATTTCGTCACCAAAACTTTTACCCACTGTATTAAAATAATATTTTGGGAATTTTAAAGATTTTTAAAAATTTTTTTACCTTGCTCATAACCTGCGGTTATGGCTACGGTTCGGTAAATACCGAATATGCCCTTTTCGGCCAAAACTTGAGTTCTACAAGGTCTTTTGACCCGATTCCAGTTGCTACTGATTTTAAATAATAAATAAAGTATTTTAGACTTTATAAACTGTTCGGGAAACTCAGATTTCCTGTAGAATTCGAAAAGCTCTTTAAAAGTCTTTAAAATGACCGAAAAGCCCCTACGGGGCATAATATTAACTTAAACTCGTTACGGGCATCACGGAAGGTATCCTATTGATACCACAACCTCTTTAAGGCATATTGACTTAGGAAATAAGCGTAGGACTCTCATGGTTAACCGTTTCGCCTATTGCGCGCACGGTTCGGCTTATGAAACTAGTTTTCATAAATTAGCCGATACGGGTCAAATTATATTATTTGGACCCCAAAATCCAGAGTGTGAACCATAAACCCATATAAAACAAGTCTCTGAACTTGTTGGGTCAGAATCGCACTCCATTCTCGGTTTTCGCCTTTTCACGCGATTAAACCGTATTCACATATCGGAACCAACCGGTCTAGGCTACGGCCATTATAACGACTCGTTAGGATTCTAAGAGGTTAATTAAAACCTTCGTTCCAGATTAGGAGCCCCAGTAAAAGCTATCGGTGATTTAATCCAAATTAAGGAAATATACTTGCAAAGGTAAATACTTTAACTTATTTCCCCTATATGGGCTTGGGTTACGGTATATTAATACCGCTTGATTGAGCATTATGTTTTTCCATCGCTTAGGTGGTTAATTAAATAATATGATCGGCTCATTTAAACAGTTTTCTTTCTTAAAAGCCTTTGGGGGGTTTAATGACCGTTGTCCCGGATATCCTTGGCATCATTTTACAAAATGGCCACGACCATCGACATCCCGGTGTAGGCGTACACCCGGTATATATTGTCGACATTAAATTAAAAGACGTAGCCGTTGGTTTTTATACTACGGTTTTACGCAATGTGGTGTGTCTATAAATCTTTAACCCAGCACGACCCGGGCTACTGAACGCATAAAAGAACATGTAATACGTTCACAAGATTTTAATAATTTTCCCAAGTTATAAAAGAGTTTGTGCCTTGTGCATTCAAATCAATTTTAAATAAACATTTTCAAATGTGTCAGTTGAATGTATTTACCAGTGTAAACTGACGTATTTTCCCCAAAAAGATTAAGTGCAGGTACTATACGAAATTGGCTGGTATTAGCTGCCTAAGCATCATGAATAGCCTCGCAAACTCGATGTCGTATCTGAATGAACAATATTTTATTATTTTGATCCACTGTGGATATATTCGACTTCTGTAATACATTTGATATTACAACCAGAGGTTGACATATTATTTATCTTTAAGCTTCCGCTGTGCATTTATATAATTGTGTGGTTTGACTATATTGTTGCCAACATCGTTACGGTAATCCCCCACCGGGCCCACCGGTGAGACACGTGGAAACTGGGGTGTGACACCGTTAAATTACTAAAAAGCGTTCTAATTACGTCATTGAGCATAACTCCTAATCTAGACCTCAAACTGATGTGAAAATTTAGGGACATGTTTATAAATCAGTAACAAAGATTATTGTCCTTTCACATATCCAAAATTCTCGTTTTATGGTCAAAAGGGCATATTGGTCAACATTAGGCAATTAACGGAAACGTGTAAACGAATGGGGCAAACAACGAACCAACCACAGAGGGTTATACTATCAAGTAACCTGGTCCTAAGGAAGCTCTAAGGCATTCCCAAGTCGTACTAAATCGGGTCAGAACTGAAGTCAAAGCAAAAGTCAAAGTTTTGCGACTTTTGGTTCTGAACCGGGTCTAAACAGAAAATTGTCGGGTCGAACATACTTAGACATGTTCTTACATTTATTACTAAGTTATGTGAGTGATAAAATAGGTTACAAGCCTTCTACATTGCTAATTACATGTTAATTCGTAAATTAAGCTTCTGTTGACTTTTAATAAACAACTTTGACCCGACATTTGATCTAGTTAGAGCGGAAATCAGAGGGCGCCCTTAAAAGGGTGTATTGCCCACATAATTACCATTTTATAACTACCTTCAATTCGACAAATCACTGGACCATAAATGATTAATCGCTAATAATTATGACGGTTTGACTTTTAAGCTAAAAACTAAGTAACACTCAATTAAGGATGGTCAAGGGTACTTACCAAAATCCAATGCACTATTAGAGATGCTTGGGAACAGGTCTTATGCTCCAGGAAGCTCCACAAATGCAGATGGAAGGTGTGATCAAAATGTTGTAACATGAGAGCCTTTTATAGTGAATTTGGTTGCTCAAGATCATGCCACACAAGTCTAGCATTGTTCCCAGATCATAAACAAGTGTTCCTAGTGCCTATGGACTGCTAGGGGTCGCCCATGAAAGTGAAAATATCTTTTTAAGTCGGTTAAAAACTTACAACAGCCAACTGCCAAACTTTCTGTCGCTGGGCACTCCTTACGGACCGTAAGGCATGACCTTTACAGTCCGTAAGCCTTTACCAGAGGGCAAAAAAATTAACCTTTCAAGCTTCGAACAGGCAACTTGTATAACATGTTTTTGGGCCAGGAATTGTCAGTATGAGGCCTTTAACCCATGCTTGATCAGTTGTTTCTACCCTATCATGTTGTATTATTGGTTTGAACTATACTGGAATTCATAAACAAAGGTTTATCGTGCATTATTTCATAGGATCCCATTCTTGAAATTAGGAATTCCATTATTGTTATAAATCACCGGTTTTAAAGGTATATGTTGGTGCACTACATCTGTTGATTTCGTCTTACATCGAGTCTTTCATTGTAATGTATAGATTAGGGCGCGTTTTACGAGAAAACTGGAGAGTTTACGTGTTTTAGAGTGTAGGTCCGCTTATACGGACATAGTAGGTTCGCTTTTGTGTCAGGTCCGCTTATACGGACATGCCGTATAAGGGAACCTATCAGGTCCGCTTATACGGACATGCCGTATAAGGGGACCTCCTCACCTATATATACCGTATAAGAGGACCTCATTTGTAACTTCTGAAATTCCATACCGAGGTGCTGCCGGTGTGAGAATCGATTGTAAACGCCGTCAAATTAATCAACAAAGAGAATTAAGAGAATATCTAGTTGTTTCTACATCAGGTACTTGTTTTCCGCACCTGTATCTGATCAAACTCCTCTGATTGACTCGTTCGGGTCAGAATCCGATCCTACAAGTGGTATAAGAGCTTCAGGAGGAGGAGTTCTATTGAAATTTGCTGGATTTCGTCACGTATTCTTTCTTCTACACCTTCTTTCTTCGTCAGACCGAGATTTCACGGTCCGTTTCAGCTGATTTTTGGATATGTTGTGCGTGTTTACCTGATCTACAACCCTACCAAGTTTCAGATCGAAACTCCTAGCCGTTTAGGAGAAATCGAGGTTTTTCGGTTCGTTTTTTCGATCACAATACAGGTCCGCTTTTACGGCATAATAAAGGTTCGCTCCAAAAAGGTGGTTTGGTTCGCTTTTTAGGACATTTTTCTGCTAGATTCGCTCAAAATTATAACAGGTTCGCTCAAAATTACATGCTTGGTCCGCTTTTACGAACACCATATAGATCCGCTCATTGTACCTTTTGTGGTTCGCTCTTTTGGTTAAAGAAACAGGTTCGCTCATAAAAAACAAATCGTGGTTCGCTTTTATGTCACTTCATAGATTCGCTCATAAGATAACAGTTGGGTCCGCTTTTTGTGACTAATATTCGTGGTTCGCTTTTGTGTTTCTGAAATTCATAGGTCCGCTCAAATGCATCTAGGTCCGCTCATAAAAATCATTGTCAGATTATAAAGTTTATCGGCCACCATCAAGTCATATAAAAGGTCCAATAGGCTGTTTGCATAGTGTCGGCCCAATCAAAACATTTTGTTGATAATGATGTTGTCAGTCCATGTGTGGTCGGCCCAATCAACAGATATCGCTTTTCACATAATAGGCTTTTCATTGTTGCATTTTCAATAGGCTGTTCACATGGAGTCTTTGTATTTTTGCGAACCCAATCTTTATGTTTGTCTCTTTGGTTAAAACGACATATAAATCACGTTGGTCCAATCAATACTTGTCGGTTAGTGGGTTTTATAGGTCCAATCACGTTCTACAAAACTGTTGACTGCATTAAAGTTTTTTCGGCCCATGTATGTTGGTTAAATGGTTTGAGTGGCCAAATTAAAGTTTGTAGTGAGTGTATTTGTCGGCTACATAAAAGGTCATGTGGTTGTCTGCATTTCAATATTTTGGTCCAATCAAAAATGCCGCCCATTTGTTATCATTTATAATAGTTGCCGCCAATTGATTGATAAAGTTTGCTTGTTGACTTAGTTGAATTGCACCATTCCATTTATTACAATTGTTTGACCGATCCACTATCATATTTTGTTTAAGTGGAATGAAGGCCCAATAGAAGTATTTTTGTGTCTGTCATAAAAATTTAATATTGAACCTATTCTAATCATATATAGCCGGCCAAAAATTCAATTTATATAAAGTGTTGTCGGATCTAGCCAATGCCATTTTTTGTCCACTTCTTGTGATAGAACATAATATGTGATGTGACATATTTTCTTGTTCAAGTTCGTCAGTGTGTTCAGGTTGCGTGAAAATTCGTTTGAAAGAAATCATTTCGCTTGGAAGTTTGTTCCAGTTCGTACGGTTGGAGTTCAAAATTGTTAAAAGTCCATTAGTTCGTTTACAGTGAATCTGGTTATTTGAGTTTATTCCGGGTCACAGTAGTTCGCGTGTTTTGACAACAAACTCAATTCACATCAAATTCAGTCTGCACTGTGTGTCAACCCTCAGTCTGCACAAAATATTCATCAGTTCGAGTGATTCAGTTCGCACAGAGTATCAGTTTGATTCAGTTGCTTTGATAAGTGTTTTAAACTGATTGTGTTTTGTTTGTTTGTTTCAGGTGTTTCACGAGGTGAATCATTTCATTCGAAAGGGGATCTAGTTTGAATTTGATATTTCATTTTAAGTGACTGTCTCGATAAACGTGTTTCCGAATCATGGACTTAAAATTCTTTAATATGACTAGTGAAACAGTTAATAGAATAAATGTATTAAAGAAAGAATTTGATTTGTTTTCAGGTTGTCCAGGAGAAAGTACAAAGAGTATCATTGAGAGGTATAGTCATCTTGTTCGCTTAATGTCTGAGAAGGGTATTCAGAAAAATCCAAATAGATGGGTTAAGAGATTAGCCAATTCCATACCTCAACAAGAATGGGGTACATATCTGTTGGATTTAAAAAGAAATGGAGAATACTCTAGATTGTCAATTTGTCAATTCATTCAGAAGCTTGAAGAACAAATGGAGAACAATGATGTGTATAAGAAGAATCAAGAAGAAAAATCTGTTTCATCCGATGAAAGTTCAGAAGAATCAATTGTTGTTGATCAAACATCAACTGATTCTGGTTCTTCAGATGAAATTTCCGAAAGAGCATTCGTTTTTGATCAAACATCATCTAACTCTGGTTCTTCGGATGATAGTTCTGACAAATTAGTAGAGTTTGATCAATCACCAACTGATAATAGTAGTGTTAATGAGAAGATTATTGAAGCAGAAAAGGTGACTGAAGCTGAGAAAGTTGTTGAAGTTGAAAAAATCATAGAGATCGAAAAGATTGTTGAAGTCACAAAACCTTGTCTTACATGTTTAGAGTCTTGTAAACAATGTATAGAAAAAGATGAGAGGTTTAGTGAGTTAGAAAAGTTGAAAGAACAATTGTTATTTGATGTAAAGAATTTGAAAAAGTCGTATGATGTATTGAACAGGCATGTGAATAGTCTGGAGAAGACTAACTCTGAAAGAGAAAAAGCTTTGAAGATGCTAAATGCAACAATGATGACAAAGCAAAAAAGAAATCAACATGTACATAGAAGAATGTGCAAAGTTGAAGAAAGAGTTGGAGAATGAAGCAGCTCAGAATGAAAGAATCAGAAGATTGCTGCAAAGTTACAAAGGTTGTGACTACGTAATGGATAGAATTTATCCAACAGTTGAAGGTTTCGAGGCGTTTAAAGATGAAGAAACAAAATCAAAGAAGAAGAAGGATACTGGTAAGAAACAGGGTGTCTGTTATAATAAGTGTCCGCCTCCGATTTGGGAAGGGTACTCGCCTAGAAAACCTAACGAGGAAGAACTAAAACAGGCGGTCAATATTAAGTTAGAATCAGAGAAAACCGATGTTTTACCAGACAATATTGACGTCACGTTCACAGCGTCCGACACAGATCATGAGTCCGAACTGATAAAACGAGTGGTCGATCAGGTGTTGGATAAGGATGAGGAGTCAGAGTCAAAGTCCGAGTCCGAAAGTTCGTGTCAGTCAGTCAGGAGTTCGAGTTCGTCCGAAAAGAGTTCGAAATCATCGGGAAAACGGGTTTATAGTAAAGAGTTTTTATTGTCAAAATCTAATTTGAATGACGAAACGTTTGAAGTTGCATATACTTTGAATGGTTCTGACAAATTATATTTTGATAAAGAGTTTCCAATAAGAGGTGTTAAACCAGAAATGATTAAAAAGGTTTTCAAACTAACAGAAATTAATATTTCTGAAATAAATGATGAAAATCTTATTGTAAAACCTAAATTTTACACCTCAAGAGTTCAACAACGATTAAACAAGAAAAAAGGTTACAATTCTGGTTCGGGTTTTCAAAAGAAACCAAACCAAAATCGTAACTATAAAAAGAAAGGACTTGGTTTTACTCCACCAGAAAACTATAAAAACAGAAAATTTTCTAAAACAAATACAAAATTTGTTTCAGGTACAAGCTCGGAAGAGGAAGCAAAAAGCCAATTCTGGAAACAATCTAACCAAGAATTTCTAGCCGAGAAGAGAAAGAATGGAGCTTACGTGAAGAAGGAAACCAGAACCTGTTTCCGATGCAATGAAGCTGGTCACATTGCATGGAACTGTCCGAAAGCGACGAACACAAAACAGGGAGTTTCTGGAAAAATGAAAGAAGTCGTTGTTGATAAAACCGAACCACCAACTGAACAATTTAAAGTTTTCAAAAATTCAATATTTGAAGTTGGTGAATGTTCGAAGAGATTTTACAAGCGAAGTGTAAAACTTGACAACCAAAAATGGGTTGTTAAGAAATCTGAGGTAAAATCTGGCGATGAATCTGATTCCACAAAATCAGAGGAGCCACAGTTTGATGAGAGTGATCAAAACTCAGTTCCTTCAATGGATGATGAGAACTTTCCACCATTAAGGACTGAGAATTTTAAAAGAAAAGTTGGAAAGATTGAAATCTCAAATCAGTTTTATTCTGATAAGGATAATTTTGATGTTGAGAAGGCTTCTAATGGGAATTTAAAGAAAATTTTTGGAAAAATGGTTGATGGAAAGGTGAAAGGGGTAAAGGATTTCTACGCTAAAAAGAAAGCAACTTACACCCCAACTAAATCCGAATTGAAATCACCAAGGCTGGTCAGGCTTGGGTGGACATTTTCTTTGCTTGAAAAACCTGACATGCCGGAGATCCCAAGTTTGTAATCGTGGATAAGGAATCGGCATCATTCATGTATTATGAGTTTGTATGAAAAATTCTTAAAATTGTTAAAACTTTACAGGTTGAACGACTGATCGAAGAGTCGCGCTCCGGTCAAAGATAATATTTATATACCCTAATTACCCTTAACAAATAGCTAGTGGTAGCAAGGGGTCGAACCACGAAGAGTATGTGGTTTGCGAATGGACTTTGAATGAAATGCAGAAAATGTCACGTTTATGAAGCTTGCTAAGATGTGTTTTTGTATTTTTGTTTGATTGGAAGATATAAATTATAACTACTAAAAAAAACAAGCAATTGCAATAATGTAGATAAAGGTTTTGACAAGATAGAGAAAACAAGGTTCACACCCGGTTCGGTTATTGCAATCCTAGGGTTCTTACACGTTTTAGATTTAATTCACTTGAATATGTTATTAACGGATTTCTATCATCAAAGCTTAGGTGCCAATTGTTATCAACGCATACACGGACTACAATGCACTTCGTTACTTCAGACAAATAAAACCTTTTGAATGACAAGGCATAATTGCACAAACTTATTTCGCAAAGTCAAATTTCATAACTCACTCGACAATTCACAAATATAGTTCAAATGCAAGACAATTGTCAATCAATTCAAATACAAATCAAGTTGTCACAAAACCAAACTAAAACATTGTTCAAACCCTAGACTTACAATTAACCTACACCGGGGTGAAACCTCCGAGGAATTAGCCGCTCATGGTGTAAATGGCACGATCAACGGATGCACGGAACTTGAATTGGATCATCTTGGGACTTGAAGATGGATGGTTGAATGATTAGAGTTTGGGAATGGTTGATGGTGATAGATGGATTGAAGGTGGAAGAAGGGTTGTGATGGTGATGAACTAGGGTTTTGATTCGGTAAGGAATTGGGTTGTTGAGAGGATGGATTCTTGATTAGAGATGAAGTGGTAATGAATGATAGGTGAATAATGGCTCCAAGACCTGTTTTCAAACTCAAAATGAAGTGTAACTCCCGAATTCAAGGAGTTAGAACCAATAGAAATCGAAATAAACCTCCAATGGCCAAAATTCCCGTTTCAGATTTCTACAGGCCGTCGCCGACGGGTCTGACCCCGTCGCCGACGGGTCCCCAAAATTTCACTTTTGGCCGACGGCCTAATCATCTGTATACGGAACTTCCAGCCTACGGGGTTATCCAGGGGGCGTCGCCGACGGCCTGGACCCCGTCGCCGACGGCTCCCCAAAAACCAAATTCCCATTTTTCGTTCCTTGCACTTCCGATTGATCCGCAACGCATCCCGGTGCTCCGGTTTTCGACCCGATGACCTGTAAAGCTCCCGAAAAGCTCCTTAAACTCCACCAAACCTGCAAAACACATTCTTGATTAAAAGTAGGCTATTCGAAACTAAAACTTACGTAAAAACGTTAAGTTAAACAATAACAAGCACCGGTTTCCAACCACGTATCACATCCCCACACTTGTCTTTTGCTTGTCCCCAAGCAAATATGTTTCTCACTTTCACGTGGGTCGAACAACGAACATACATCCCATTCCCGAGACAAAGGTTAAGGTCTAATGTCATACAAAAGTTCAAACTCTTCACAATATTCAATGTATTTAACGGTGACGTGCTTTAGATACACAAATGGTTACCCAAGATTAACCCGCCCGTAAAACTAACAATTCATGCATATCCCTCACAATGTGCTCTCCACTCGGCTTAAAGTTTGCTAACATGTGTAATGCATTAGCTTTTCAACAATTAATCGCTCAAAACCAAATAGAACACGTATCCGCATAGGCTTGCAACTCAATCATTCTCCACTATCGAACACAAATACTAAGCACAAGTCAAAAGGTCTTTGAGGGGTTGTAACGGGGCTAGGTGAAGGGTAGGAATAGGATATTTTTAAGTGGCTATGGCGATGAAAAAATTCGAATTTTATTACAAAAGACTATCCTAAACAAAAGCAAACTATAAACATCCAACATGGGCAAAAACTTTCGCCTTTTATTCAATAAACTACTAGCACATCTTTTTGTGTTTTTCTCACTGCTTTTTCATTCTTTTTCGCAACATTTTCTGATTGTTTTTTTTTTTTTTTTTTTATACAAACTTAATTTCCTATAATCGAATTTTCATCACACGGGTTTAAAAAGAAAAGGCTTATGGTTATGGCCAAGTGGGTGATCAAACGAAAGGTTTAGGCTCAAATTGGGCGACTAGGGGACTTGTTTGGGTACGGATGAATAAATGGTTTAAAAGGAAAAGGTTTACCTAATGCCTTAATCATTCTCGTGCTCGTATTCGGTCTATAGTCTCGAATGTATCAAAAATTGCAAGTTCTACAATACGCGACTAATGGCCCACTCAAACAAAGAAACATGTAAATGTGAATCTATGATGTATAAAGGGCTCAAACTTCACGTATAAGGGTATGATATGTGATATGCATACATTGCTAGTTCCTTAGGCGAATTATTCTCAAATAACCACCCACTAAATACCCGATATGCTTATTAATTTGAACTTGACCATGACAAAAGACCAAATGGTTTGTGACATCCCTCGTTGACTTGGTTACTTGTGCTTTTGAGATTGCTTTGAAAACAAGACATTTTTGAAAAATTTTTGAAATTTTCCCCCATCCCCACACTTGAGGTACATATTGTCCTCAATGTGTAGTATTTAAATGAACGGGTCAAAATCGAAAATTTTTACTACTCCCCCATCCCCACACTTGAGGTACATATTGTCCTCAATGTGTAAGAACTAGAGTTTGTAAAGCACAAGGGATGTGACATGGCTAACCTCCCCAAAATTACACCCCGGAAAATAAAATACAAATTACAATCCACTTATTTGCTAACTAAAAATCAAAGGTAAAAAAGAAACGTATGCACCTGGTTTTTCGCTAGTTCCTTGTGTGCTCTTCATCTTTTCAACCAAGCAGTTGTCTCACGAACATAGTGTACCTACAAATCTTAACCCTTGTGTAGAAGCATGCTTCTCACAACCATCAAAATTTGTTAATTACCTAGTTCTACCACTTTTATGAAATTATTACCAAGCCATACATTATTGTACCTTTGACTTTATGTGGAAAATATTTTACAACAACAATAAACCTAACTCACTTTCGTAGGAATCACGGTTGCATTTAGCTTATGCAACAAGCCCTTTTAAACCTCCCGATAGCTCGGGAGGACGAGTAGGTCTCGTGAGGGTTATATAGGGAACACACCCACAAAGTTCATTTAACTAGGCAATAATTAAATAAAAACAAAAAGAAATAACGGAAAATAATATACAACAACAACAACAACAACATAAAACATACCATACCTCTACCGCTGATATCGCTCGTTTGGATCCATGGGCGGGTTGGGTTGGTATGGATAACCAGTGAGGGCCTCGAACATCTCCCTATAGTTATCTAAGGGGCTTTGCTCCCCTTGGGGTGGTGGTTGGTACGGGATTGGAACGAAGCTAGACCCTACCGCTTCAGGCCAATGCGGAGTCGGGTCGGATGGGCCTTGAGGATAGGGAAGATCGGAGTAATTTGTCCACCCCGAGTGCTCGGCGTAGGGGAGGCCGGCTTGGTAGTCTCTATGGTGTCGCTCCTGATCATGCAACACTTTGGCGTTATTAAGCGCCATCTCTTGAGAGACATACATGGCACTCCAACGGCGGCGGTTCAATTCTTCTTCTTGTTGTCGACGCGCCGTTTCCGCTTCTTCCCATGCCCGCCTTCGGGCTGCTTCATCCTCCCGTTGCTTTGCTAACTGTTCCATATGTGATCTTTGCATGGCTTGAAACAGTTCTTGCTCTTCCATGAACTTATTCATTCTTTCACGTTGGGCTCCTTGAGCGTCCCAATATTCTTGCATTGAAGCTCCGTAAGACCCTTGCCAAGCTTCTCTCCTTTGATTGTATTCCCGACCCTCTCCTATACACGCGGAGACATTATCATATATCTCCTGTTGCCCCCTGTCAAAGTTTTTGTAGGAGGGTACCCGTCGTCGGGTCACAAAACCTGCCACCTCAGCGTTTATCTCCCTATGTGGCCGCATATAACGTTGCCTTGGCCTTCGTGCCTCGAAGGGTTCAGCTTCCTCCTCTTCTTCCTCTTCTTCCTCCATCTCCACATCTTCTTCCTGCACGGGTGGTGCCCCGGAAGTACGAACCTCAAACTTGTTCCCCAAATCATCGGTCACCACATACCTATTTCCCGAAAACTTGACCTCTATCCTCCAATTTTTCTTCATGTAACCCCAAGTAAATTCCTCCACTGGCTTAGAGACCCATAGCGCTTCCAAGGGCAAGCAATTCTGCTGCACAAGCATGGCACTAATGAGGCGTGCATACGGAATAAACCGCCTCTGAGACGACTCCCTGGTAGCCCATGTGTTCATCATGACTATGTGCCTCCACGACAGTGTCGGGGTCCCATACAATAAGGCATGCGCCACCCTGCAATCACTTACTCTCACACCCCCACGATCACCAAATCTTGCTAAAATGTTCTCAACCGAGATCCCTTGAAGGATCTTTCCCTCGAGCGACATATGCTTCCGTTTCATGTCACCCCCTGGGTGGGTTGGCAAAATAACATCTATCAATTGATCTATGTCGTTGGTGTTCAAATGATTATCCAAAAAATTCTCAATGGATGGATAATCATAGGCTTGTACCCCCAAAGAGTCAAACCCAGCAATACGATTCATAGTTTCGAAAGACATCGTCATGTTTCCTCGAGATGTCTTCCCCACTAACTTCCATTGCGAAGGGGATTCATTCTTGTTTACCAGCTTCAAAGTGGACAACCACTCACATACTTCCGACAAGTAAATCCGGTGAGTATTGTCTTCACACCAATCCAAAACGCTCTCCCATCCCAACCTCTCAAACATTTGTACAATCCCGATGTTCCGGAATTCTTCTACATTCACGGTCCGTTCACATATCACTCTTGTTGGAACCGACGTGTTCACCCCGTTTGTCATCTTCCATTTCCACAACTTAGCTTCCAACTTTCTATCTTGGTAGCTCGACAACTGTTTGTTCTTCTCGTCATCCCAAATTCTGGCATTTTGACTATCCCTGAACTTTGCCCATTCCCAATCTTGTCGGTATAATCTTGGATCATTTTCTGCAACAGTGCTCGGTTGTTCCCATTTCTTCGGTATTAAACCGGAAGAAGACCCAATCCCGGATGATGACGCTTGACCCGTAGTCTTTTGTCTCTTGCTTCCTGCCATGACTACAATCACAAACAAGCAAATCATCAATATAGATTCAACCTTCATTAACTCCCAAACTTTGAACATGAAGTATGATGTTGACAATTTATTTAACAAGTATACGCAAAGTCGCCTCTTTAAACTTCCAAAGTCGCTCACTTTGTCATAAACTTATTGTTCTTTTGTTAATCATACAATCTCATATAATTTCAACAAAAATTCAACATCATCTTCATGTTCAATCATGTTCATAACAGTGTAATCACTCCACTATGGTTATGACATGCTCAAATTCCATTCAAAACAACTAATCGTGCTCAAAATCACACTATCAAAACATACATTGTCTAAACAACCTACTCTTAAACCAAAAAAGTTTAAAATTTCGGAAGAAAAACATTAGGATATAATAATCAAGCATAACTTTAAGAAGAATCCATACCTTTGATGTTGTTAGACAAGAAGAACTAAGAAAAGATGACAAACAAGCACTTTGATGAACACCCTTTCAAAAACCCTAAAGAACACGCCCAGAAATCTTGCAAAATAGCAAGAATTGATGGAAACCGTGTTGGGGGTTTTGTTCGTCTTGAAAAATTATCCAAGATGGACCTAAAAATCAGAGGATTTGGTGGAGAATTGAGAGAGTTATGGTAAGTTGAAGGTTTAGGGTTCTTAGGGAGGAAGGTGGAGAAGATGAAGAATTTTGGAAGTATGAGAGAGAGAGAACAAGTAGTTTGTGGTGAGAAAGTGATGTAGGGAATGGTGGACCGAACTTGTGGTGAAAAATGTGTTTGGGTGATGTTTGGTTAGGTGAAAGGAGAGTTTAAAACGTTTTTACTCGCTGAAACTCAACCTGCGTCAGACTCAAATAGAGGACCCGTCGCCGACGGCCAAGACCCCGTCGCCGACGGGTTGTGGAATTTTGGTTTGGGTGCGACGGGTTAACTATCTGCCGACGGTTGAAATGTTGCCTACGGTCATATTCAGAAGCCGTCGCCGACGGTCATGACCCCGTCGCCGACGGTCAGGCTTTTTTTTTTTTTTATATATAGGAGGAAAATTATGACATTTTACTAAAAGGACTATGTACATTAAAAATTCCTAAAAATTATTAAAGACGTTTTTGTGATTTTTTATAATTTAGAATTTATAAACAACTAACCGTTAACGGCCCTACCACCCCCCAAAAAGTCGTGTATTGTCCTCAATGCACCAAATCAAGTCTAGAACATACCTTGTATCTTCGTGACCCTTTTGGAATGTCCGAACTTCACACAATCAAGAAAGGTTAGTATGACCCAGAAACGATTCACATCCAATTACGCAAACAATTTAATAAATATACATAACTTTACAAAAGCGTGTTACCGGTCTTTTTTAATTCACCTCATATGTTGGTACGCTTCCCAAAAAACATACCAACTCCACGTTTTCGTCCTTTTTCTCCTCGTTACCATCAAGGAATGGTTTAAGGCGGTGACCGTTAACCGTTTGCTTCGACCCGTCCTTCGGGTCCTTGATTGTGACATCTCCGAGTTTCCCGACCCGGGTAATCACATACGGGCCCATCCACTTGCTCTTGAGCTTTCCCGGGAAGTATTTAAGCCTCGAATTGTAGAGCCAAACCTTTTGACCCACTTCAAACTCTTTTGGCTTCAACTTCGCGTCATGTGCTCTCTTCATGTCATCCTTGTACTTTGAAGCACATTCGTACGCTTCTTCCCTAAGCTCCTCCAACTCACAAAGCTTCAACTTTCGCTCCTTCCCTGCATCGTCATATTTCATGTTAACCTCTTTTATAGCCCACCAAGCACGATGCACAAGTTCAACCGGTAAGTGACAATTTCGCCCATAAACTAAGCGATAAAGAGTGGTTCCAATAGGTGTTTTATGAGCCGTTCTATAAGCACATAGGGAGATAAACGCTGAGGTGGCAGGTTTTGTGACCCGACGACGGGTACCCTCCTACAAAAACTTTGACAGGGGGCAACAGGAGATATATGATAATGTCTCCGCGTGTATAGGAGAGGGTCGGGAATACAATCAAAGGAGAGAAGCTTGTCAAGGGTCTTACGGAGCTTCAATGCAAGAATATTGGGACGCTCAAGGAGCCCAACGTGAAAGAATGAATAAGTTCATGGAAGAGCAAGAACTGTTTCAAGCCATGCAAAGATCACATATGGAACAGTTAGCAAAGCAACAGGAGGATGAAGCAGCCCGAAGGCGGGCATGGGAAGAAGCGGAAACGGCGCGTCGACAACAAGAAGAAGAATTGAACCGCCGCCGTTGGAGTGCCATGTATGTCTCTCAAGAGATGGCGCTTAATAACGCCAAAGTGTTGCATGATCAGGAGCGACACCATAGAGACTACCAAGCCGGCCTCCCCTACGCCGAGCACTCGGGGTGGACAAATTACTCCGATCTTCCCTATCCTCAAGGCCCATCCGACCCGACTCCGCATTAGCCTGAAGCGGTAGGGTCTAGCTTCGTTCCAATCCCGTACCAACCACCACCCCAAGGGGATCAAAGCCCCTTAGATAACTATAGGGAGATGTTCGAGGCCCTCACTGGTTATCCATACCAACCCAACCCGCCCATGGATCCAAACGAGCGATATCAGCGGTAGAGGTATGGTATGTTTTATGTTGTTGTTGTTGTATATTATTTTCCGTTATTTCTTTTTGTTTTTATTTAATTATTGCCTAGTTAAATGAACTTTGTGGGTGTGTTCCCTATATAACCCTCACGAGACCTACTCGTCCTCCCGAGCTATCGGGAGGTTTAAAAGGGCTTGTTGCATAAGCTAAATGCAACCGTGATTCCTACGAAAGTGAGTTAGGTTTATTGTTGTTGTAAAATATTTTCCACATAAAGTCAAAGGTACAATAATGTATGGCTTGGTAATAATTTCATAAAAGTGGTAGAACTAGGTAATTAACAAATTTTGATGGTTGTGAGAAGCATGCTTCTACACAAGGGTTAAGATTTGTAGGTACACTATGTTCGTGAGACAACTGCTTGGTTGAAAAGATGAAGAGCACACAAGGAACTAGCGAAAAACCAGGTGCATACGTTTCTTTTTTACCTTTGATTTTTAGTTAGCAAATAAGTGGATTGTAATTTGTATTTTATTTTCCGGGGTGTAATTTTGGGGAGGTTAGCCATGTCACATCCCTTGTGCTTTACAAACTCTAGTTCTTACACATTGAGGACAATATGTACCTCAAGTGTGGGGATGGGGGAGTAGTAAAAATTTTCGATTTTGACCCATTCATTTAAATACTACACATTGAGGACAATATGTACCTCAAGTGTGGGGATGGGGGAGTAGTAATTCGATGGTCAACACCATACCGTTTCAAGAGTTTGCCAAAATTAAAATTCTTGAAGTGAGATCCCCCATCACTAATGATCACCCGGGGAACCCCAAATCTAGAAATTATATTCGTTTGAACAAAGTTGCAAACAACGGTGTGGTCATTCGTTTTGGTGGCAATCGCTTCGACCCATTTGGATACATAATCGACCGCCACCAAAATGTATAAATTGCCATGCGAATTAGGGAATGGGCCCATGAAATCGATCCCCCATACATCAAAAATATCT
This sequence comes from Helianthus annuus, assembly GCF_002127325.2. NCBI lineage: Eukaryota > Viridiplantae > Streptophyta > Magnoliopsida > Asterales > Asteraceae > Helianthus > Helianthus annuus. The sequence goes on from NC_035444.2 coordinate 161,020,783, forward strand.
ACAATAAGGATCGGTTGCATGGGCATTTCATCCCTTTTTGATATACTCCCCAACTTTTGACACTCAACACAGTTTTTAGCGAAATTAAAAGCATCCTTAAAAATAGTCGGCCAATAAAGACCGCTATTGAGCACTTTGTGCCCTGTTTTGTGACCACTAAAATGGCCCCCACAAGCAAATGAATGCAAGTGCATCAAGACGCTAGGAATCTCCTCGTCAGGTATGCATCTTCGAACGACTTGATCCGGACAAATCTTGAATAAGTCCGGTTCTTCCAACGTGTAATACTTGATTTGAGACAGGAAGTGCAACCTCTTCCTTCTATCCCAATGAGCCGGCAAGTCACCTGTAACCAAATAGTTGACAATATTAGCATACCATGGTAATATTCCAACTTTTAAGATTTGCTCATCTGGAAAAGTCTCATTAATTTCTTCACGGGAAGAATCCTCTACACTCAATCGAGACAAATGGTCCGCGACCACATTCTCGCTCCCTTTCTTATCTCGAATCTCTAGGTCAAACTCTTGTAGCAAGAGAACCCATCGGATTAGCCTCGGCTTCGCATCCTTCTTGTCCATGAGATACCTAACTGCAGAATGGTCAGAATAAACAATGACTTTAGTACCCCATATATAAGCACGAAACTTATCCAACGCATATACCACCGCAAGTAGCTCTTTCTCGGTAGTTGTGTAATTCAATTGTGCATCCGAGAGAGTCTTACTTGCGTAGTAAATGGCAACCGGTTTCTTGTCTACCCTTTGACCCAACACGGCCCCCACCGCATAATCGCTTGCATCACACATAATTTCAAATGGTAACGACCAATTCGGTGATTGCAAGATTGGGGCCTCAACCAACTTTTGTTTCAACACATTAAAGGCATTTTGACAATCTTGGTTAAATTCAAACGGTTGGTCTTTAAGCAATAACTTACATAGGGGTTTGGTTATATCACTAAACCCTTTTATAAATCTTCTATAAAACCCCGCGTGACCCAAAAACGACCTAATACCCTTAACATTCGTGGGATAAGGTAAGGTAGAAATAACTTGCACCTTTGCACGATCAACCTCTATCCCACGACTCGACACTACATGCCCCAACACAATCCCTTCTTGAACCATGAAATGGCTCTTTTCCCAACTTAAAACCAGATTTTTCTCAACACATCTTTTCAAAACTTTTTCGAGTTGGTCAAGGCATGTATCAAACGATGACCCAAATATTGAGAAATCATCCATGAAGATTTCCAAAGACTCCCCCACCATATCTAAAAGATACTCATCATACACCTTTGGAAGGTGGCGGGGGCATTACAAAGTCCAAATGGCATCCGCCTAAATGCAAAAGTACCATATGGACAAGTAAAGGTAGTCTTTGCTTGGTCTTCCGGATGTATAGCAATTTGATTGTATCCGGAATAACCATCCAGAAAACAATAAAATTTTTGTCCGGCCAATTTCTCAACTATTTGGTCAATAAACGGCAAAGGGAAATGGTCTTTGGAAGTTGCGGCATTCAACTTCCTATAATCAATACAAATACGCCACCCGGTTACCGGCCGAGTGGCGACCTCTTCACCTGCGTCGTTTGTGACGACTTGAATACCCGCCTTTTTTGGAACTGTTTGCGTCGGGCTCACCCATTGGCTATCCGAAATAGGGTATACAATACCCGCATCTAGCCACTTCAAAACTTCCTTCTTTACCACTTCTCGCATATTCGGATTTAGTCTTCTTTGTGTGTCGCGAGAAGGGTTCATTCCATCTTCCGTGATGATCTTGTGCATCACCACCGAGGGACTAATTCCCTTCAAATCCGCAATGGTCCACCCGATAGCGGCTCTATGGGTGACCAATACCTTCATCAACCTCTCTTCTTGCTCCCCGGTTAAATTGGATGCAATAATAACCGGGAGCGTGCTACCTTCACCCACATAAGCATACTTAAGATGCTTGGGTAGCACCTTCAACTCTAATGCCGGAGGTTCTTCCAATGACGGCTTCAACTTCGTGTCTATGCTTTCCGGAAGACTTTCCACTTGATGTGTCCAAGTGGGCCTTCCTTCTTTTACCGCCATAACCTCCAACTCCTTCATCTCTTCATCCATGCTCCGATTCGTTTCTCCTTGTAACCTGTCAAACATGAAACACTCCTCTATTGTGTTTTCCTCTTCGACACTAGTGTCACATAGAGGTATACACTCGTCAACGATGTCCGCCATATAACATTCATCGCCAACTAGAGGATCCGTTAATCCTGAAAAGACATTTAACCGCAACCGACGGTTACCAAAAGTCATGTCGACCGTGCCCGATTTGCAATTAATTTGGGCATTCGATGTTGCCAAAAATGGTCGACCTAGGATCACCGTTGGTTGCTTGGTTCGGTCCAAAGAAACATAATCTAACACAAGAAAGTCCACCGGATAGTAAAAGTCCTCGACCTTGACTATTACATCCGTGACTATCCCACGGGGTAGTTTAGGGGTCAAGTCGGCTAACACTACGGTGGTGTTAGACACTTGAAGTGGACCAAAATCATATTGGTCATATAAACTACCCGGCAAGATACTCACACTCGCCCCAAGATCCAAAAGTGCCCGTGTCATTTTGAATTCACCCACTTGTATTGAAATAATGGGCGCCCCCGGATCTTGGAGTTTTGGTGGAAGTGCACCCGAAAGGATTGAACTCACATTTTCGGTTAAATCAAGTTTTTTAGGAAATTTGTGAGTTCTCTTTTGGGTACATAAATCTTTCAAGTATTTCGCATATGAAGGAATTTGTTTGATAGCATCTAAGAGTGGTAAGTTAATTTTAACTTGTTTAAAAATTTCCCACATCTCCTCTTGATGTGGGCCTCTTTTGTTTACCACTTTCTTAGATGGTCCCAAAAGAGCTTCGGGAAAAGGGGCGGTATTACCCTCCACACCCTTGTCCTTAGCCTTTGGGATGGGAACGGTCGCAACGGGTGTATCTTTGTTAATTTTTAATTCATTTTTATTTTGACCCATTCGACCGTTATTCTCTTCATCATCACTCGCATCTTCCACCACCCCTTCAACAAACTTGGGTGGTGGTGGCTCGACACCGCTATCTATCACTCGACCACTACGTAAAGAAATTTTATTTATTGGTACCTCACGTGTGTTTTTCGAGCTTGACCCATTATGCTTAGGGTTCACCGTGGTGTCACTTGGAAGTCCTCCTCCACTTCCGCGCATTTGAGCCATCTCTTGGGCAAGTTGCCCCACTTGCTTCTCCAACGCCTTATGGGATTTATCTCGTACCTCAAACTCTTTCTTCATCTCTTGATTTGAATGATTGATAGCATTCATAATAGCATCAAATTTTGAATTTATCGAGTCATCACCTTGAGAGTTTGAAGCACTACTCCCATTTCCGCCTTGGTTGTAACCTCGTTGATAATTACCTTCACGGTTTTGATACCCTTGGTTACCCCCTTGATTGTAATTCCTTTGGTAACCCCCTTGGTTACCACCTTGACGATTGTTGTATGAAGACCCACCTTGACCACCTTGATTACCCGATTGGAAATTCGGATTCATTTGATTTGAGGCGTTACCATACCGGAAATTAGGGTGATTTCTCAAACCCGGATGGTAAGTGTTGGAATTCATGTCGTATTGCTTCCGATCCCCATACACTTGATTTACCTCTTCGGTGTAGTCACTCGGTCCCGTTGGGCATTGCTTGGTGCTATGCCCAATATCACCACAATCTTCACACACATCGAATTGAACCGCGTTCACCTCCTTCTTTTTCTTCAATTGAGCTATTTCCCGCTCTAAAGTGGAAATCCTATCCTTGGAATCGAGATCGGGAAGTGATCGGGAAACCGGATGCCTTTTTGCTCTATCGGCTGATTCTTTTTGTTTGGACCGTTTGCTCATCCTCTCCAAAAATTCCCAATCGTCATCCTCATGATTGCTCAAGAGTGTACCATTGCTTGTCGTCTCAAGCCAATTCCAAGTTGCATCATCCAACCCCCGTACGAAGCATTTCACCAATTCCCATTTTTCTATTTGGTGATGTGGGCATCTCCTCATGAGTTCTTTGAATCGGGTGAACGCTTCATGTAAAGGCTCACTTGAAAGTTGACGAAATGACCGAATTTCATCTCTAGCATCGTCGGTCTTGGCCATGGAATAGTATTCGTCCAAAAATGCTTGTTGCATTTGCTCCCAAGTTCGAATACTATTGGCCGGAAGGGTAAAGAACCACTGCTTTGCCTTATCTTTCAATGAAAACTGGAATAGGCGAAGCTTCACTTCCTCTAATGCGAAATTGTGTCCTCCAATAGTGTCACAAATGGATGAGAACTCCGTCAAATGGTTGTACGGCTCATCGTTAGACCTTCCATTGAAATGAGGAAGAATGTTGATGTAATGGGGTTTACAATCAAACATCCTCCTTTCACATACTATTGGAGAATTGTTTTCGGTCACTATCGGTCGGAAACGGTCATTGACTCCCCGTGGAGGTTGTTGACGACGTTGTGGCCCATTAACTTCTTGATCGACCGGTCTTCGATTATCCCGTCTTTCATCCCGTCTCTCCTCTCTTCGATTATCTCTCGGGTTACCACCTCCCACAAAACGAGGAATCCGGTTAGGGTTTACATTGTTGTTGTTATTGTTGTTGTTGTAAAACCCTTCATTCCGGTTCCGTTGGTTGTTGTTTTGTGGTTGACGGTTGTTCCCATACCCATTGTTTCTTCCACCCCCGTAGCCATATTCTTCTTCCCCAACATAGTTGGCGTTTTGAGACCCAAACTCCTCATCGTCATACCTTCGAGCATTGTATACGTTTCCCCTATTCAAGTAACCCCAATCTTCATCATCATTGGCTCGATCATCATAATAACCCCCATCGTCCGAATTTTCCGTATGAATGCTCACGTGTTCCGGCGATTGATAACCGGGAACACTGTACGGTTCGTCATCGGGAATTGCATTCCTTAAATCGTCAATGTTGAAGAATGGGTCTTCGTTCACGGGATTGCCGTGATCACGGTTACCTCTTCGATCGGAGTTGACATTCCGATCATCAAGGTTAATAGGCAACGATGCTTGTCGGTGAAGAGGTTGTTGAAGAGGTGTTCGTTGGGTGTTGTTGGTGTTTTGGTTTCGGAAAGGTGGAGTGGGTGGTCTTGCATTGGTGTTACCACCCGGTAGCTCTTGAGCGGGGAAAAAGGTTCCTCGGGATTGGAATTGATTTGGGTGGAGGTTTTGGTTTGGGTTAAATTCTTGGTTGGAATTGTGATTCGCCATTGAATCGGTTTCAATGGTCAGTGTGAGTGGTGGTGTTCGGTTGGTTTGATTAGAAGCAAGAGTTGCTTCTAACCGGCTTGCTAAGTTTCTTCTTGCGAGTCTTTCAATTTCCGGTTCGTAGACTAGAGGTGAAGTCCTCCCGGAATTTCGTGTACGCATGCACTACCTGTAACCTGCACAAGTAACACACCCCGCGTAACAAGGAAAAAGACAATACAAAAAGAAAGCAAAACAAATTAAACAGTTAATCACACAACTTCAAACAATATCCAAACACAAAGCGCACGCACTCCCCGGCAACGGCGCCAAAATTTGATCGAAGAGTCGCGCTCCGGTCAAAGATAATATTTATATACCCTAATTACCCTTAACAAATAGCTAGTGGTAGCAAGGGGTCGAACCACGAAGAGTATGTGGTTTGCGAATGGACTTTGAATGAAATGCAGAAAATGTCACGTTTATGAAGCTTGCTAAGATGTGTTTTTGTATTTTTGTTTGATTGGAAGATATAAATTATAACTACTAAAAAAAAACAAGCAATTGCAATAATGTAGATAAAGGTTTTGACAAGATAGAGAAAACAAGGTTCACACCCGGTTCGGTTATTGCAATCCTAGGGTTCTTACACGTTTTAGATTTAATTCACTTGAATATGTTATTAACGGATTTCTATCATCAAAGCTTAGGTGCCAATTGTTATCAACGCATACACGGACTACAATGCACTTCGTTACTTCGGACAAATAAAACCTTTTGAATGACAAGGCATAATTGCACAAACTTATTTCGCAAAGTCAAATTTCATAACTCACTCGACAATTCACAAATATAGTTCAAATGCAAGACAATTGTCAATCAATTCAAATACAAATCAAGTTGTCACAAAACCAAACTAAAACATTGTTCAAACCCTAGACTTACAATTAACCTACACCGGGGTGAAACCTCCGAGGAATTAGCCGCTCATGGTGTAAATGGCACGATCAACGGATGCACGGAACTTGAATTGGATCATCTTGGGACTTGAAGATGGATGGTTGAATGATTAGAGTTTGGGAATGGTTGATGGTGATAGATGGATTGAAGGTGGAAGAAGGGTTGTGATGGTGATGAACTAGGGTTTTGATTCGGTAAGGAATTGGGTTGTTGAGAGGATGGATTCTTGATTAGAGATGAAGTGGTAATGAATGATAGGTGAATAATGGCTCCAAGACCTGTTTTCAAACTCAAAATGAAGTGTAACTCCCGAATTCAAGGAGTTAGAACCAATAGAAATCGAAATAAACCTCCAATGGCCAAAATTCCCGTTTCAGATTTCTACAGGCCGTCGCTGTAACATCCGCCAATTTTAGAGCTGTAGGTTGTAACGCCCCTCCCGTATATACGGGTATTGTTAGGTTTAATCTATTAACTCTATTAACTCTATTACCACCCTTTCGAGGGTTAGGCTATGTTAATTGCGTAACTATGGTTTGGACATGTGGATTTCATCGTTACGAGTATGACAGTTAATTGAATATCAGTTGTTCACATGGATTAGATTTGATAAACTATTAACTCTATTATGCTATATCAAACCTGTATACTCGCCAGCAATTATTTGTTGATTGTATTTTAAATGCATACTGCAGGTTGAGGATCCAAGAAAAACAAGAAAAGACTAGGATGGCTTAGAAACCCATCAACTATTTAAATTTCCAAATCTATGTTATGTATTTGAACTTTTCTATATATTGTATGAAACTTATGATTATCAATGAAATAAACTTTAATTATTGTCACAATTAGTGTTATGATGTCTTTGAACAGTTTGTACGTCTCATCTCGATGTTTCCGCCATCGGTTGGGGTGTGACAGATTGGTATCAGAGCCATAACTATAGGGAATTAGGTAGGATTGCCATACTTTTCCCTAGTCTATAGTAGGAGTACTCTGATACCAGATTGGTATCAGAGCCATAACTATAGGGAATTAGGATTGCCTTGCTTTACCTAGTCTATAGTTTAAGAGCTTTCTCATTTACTTGCTGTTAAAGACATTATCCTTTGCTTTCTTCTTTGCTTCTCTCTATTCTTTTGGACTTCTAATATACAAGCCTTTCCTAAGGCTAACACAATACACACTTGGAAGCTTTGAAGACACTCTTATAACACAATCGAAATGATTCATCAAGATAGGGGTGATTCCCACACTTGGTGATGATTTTCACTCAGCTATACTCTGGTTTTTGCACGAAACCTACCCTCAAGTTAGGAGTGATATCCAAACCTTGTTGGGAGTTTTCCATTTCATAATCTAGTGGACCCTCATCTTTGGATGAGTACCAACCACGTTAGGGTACGACGTCATCAAGTTAGAGGTGAAACTCGCATCTTGTTAACTAGTCCCATTCCTTGATTTTCGATCTCGCCAAAGTTTCGATTTACCCAATCGATTAAGGACGTGTAGTAACTGGAAGGACAAACATCGTTAGTCGCTCCTCGATAAGAATGTTTGTCTATTAGGCCAAAGCACGTTTCCTTAATTCGAAAAGGACTTCGATTCACTTTGGAATAGTCTATGTTACGTTCCGTGACACTCCATATTTATTGATAAAATCTCTTTTTATGCTATCTCAATTATCATGTGATTTATATTTGAGCGTTATCTTCAATTCAAATTTGGGAACACGAAGCACGTTATTATCGCAATCCAAAACAATTAATAACTACTCTCTTTCGTGAACAAACTAAATTTATATTGCTTTCATTATTCTATGTGAAACATCATTCTATGTGTAATACTATGTTAAACTATGTGAAACTATTTGGTGATCCATGTGAGAAACTATGTGCTATGTGATGCATACATGAAGTCAATTTTCCTAAACAAAAACATTATGATTAAAAGTCTCATCCATTTCTTGTTTTGAATTTCTAGATGTCATCATCTCGTCAGTACTCTCACTCTCCCAGAAAATCCAAGTTCCTTTTTATCAGATGTACACTTTATTATCTTCGATCTTTTATGATGAAACTCTTCCTTGTCAATTTTGAACCATTTTTAGGATTTCACTTTTGCGCATACATCATACGATTATACATCATTAGCATGCATAATTTCACTTAATTTTAATTACACTTTCGTAACAACGAGTGAGGACATATCATCGAGATAGGAGTGATTTCCTTACCTTGACGATTAACTTCGCTTCTTTTCTCATCTTACAACGACCTCACCAACGGATTTGGGGTGATTCCCTTACCTAGGTGATCGTTACCAATACTTTCTTTAATAGATTATATTGCGTAAACACGATCATGTTTATACCTAAATCATTTATTATGTATTTCAAAATGCTTCATTTATTTAGACGTATCTCCTATTCTATAATCTATTTTCACATCGCTCGCATACACAAAAATTTTCAATGTTACCAAAAACGCGTATTCCTCGATTTAAAAAATTTCACAAAATACTACTGTCACCCTAATCAGTTTAATAAATCTATTGCCCACAAAAATTTCGTATTCCACGTAATTACTAAAACGCACTCATCTCGCATCACTATACTAAAGAATTCTAAATTTCCAATTGAGAATCAAACCAACTTTTCATACAGAATATTACAAATATTATCCGATCAGTTATCAAAACTCTTTTCAAGATCAACAAAAACATTTTATTAAGGACACCTTTCACGATCACCAGGTTCATATACCAAAATTCCTTTTCCTAAGGTTAAACCTTTTCACTAGAATCTGTAAACTTCGAAGTTAGTAATACAAAAAAAAAAAAAAACTTCTTAAAACGATGCAAACTTTTTAATTCGAAGAACTTTTCAAAACCTCGCTTGATATGTTAATTAAATTCAAAACACGTGGGCAAGGAAACTTTATAAGGACGACAAATTTTCAGCTATGAAATTTTTTTTTTTTAAAACCATAATAGCACTTCCATTCTTTTACAAAGTATCCTTTCGCATAATCAAAAGATGTTTTCCTTTATAATCTCTTTACAATTCACAAACTAGATTCTACATTCCTGACAACTCAATCTAATTTAACTTCACGTTTTGCACAAACAACTATATATGTATATCATTTTACACGTTTTAGTCAATATCTCACAACAATCTCACGCGTGTCACTCGTTCTCTTTTTCCTTTCATATTCAAAACTTTAAACCTTTTATGCGCATAAACTCATGTATTTTAATTTTATATTATAAACAAAATCATTAATCCCTACGTCCATACTTATACATTTTATGCTTCCACTTATGTTCACACTTATGCATCTTATGTTTATACTCATATTTATACTCGTATTCACACTCGTACTTGTGTTCATACTCTCATTTATACGAATTTTGTCCATACTCACGTCATTCGTTTGTGCTCAAATTGTGCTCACATTTATGCTCATTTTAATACACGTTATGCTTATACTTTTGCTCACACTCCTGGCATGCGTTTTATGTTTATGCTCACGTGCGTGTTCAAATTTAAACTTATACTGTGCTCATGCTTTTTACTCAAAATTTATACATTCGCACATGTACACGGGCGAAACCCGAAGGATTCGTTTACGTTAGTCTTATACTATTTGGAACGCGAACATGCTTACATGTTACATTTTTATACGCACCCAATCTTATTTTCAAAATTTATGTATACCTTGATTCATACGCAAATTAGTACAAGCTATGCGGATCATGCGACGATTGGTATAATCGCGGGTGCACACGGGATTATAGTAATAAGCGCATGAGAACCATAGAGTGTACTACTGTGTATGGTAAGACATGGAACGTAACATGACACGAATAACGAAACGGACGTAACATGGTCAAAACATGGTGGATACACCGCTGGTACATCCTATATATAAGTGTTTTCACCACGTTACCAAACTTTCGTGAAACGTGCCATGAGAAATTCAGTGTTTTGCACACCTTTTTGGACCTAATGCAAACTTTAAACAACTTACAAACGCATTATGTCCGATTATCCAAGACGAAACTCCATTCTTACTACGCAACTTTTGTATATCCAATACTTATGCCATTCTTATACTTGCATCCACTTAGAGTCAATCGTTCACTTCCATACTCCCACTATTCTCTATTATTCCATGTCTTTGATATGACTCCCATTCACAATCAAGTTTCATCTATTCTCTCTGTGGAATCCTTGGATGCCATCTTTTCAACAGTCTTCCTCTTAGATTTCGAGGACGAAATCTCCTAAAGTAGGGGAGACTGTAACATTTCGTATTTTCAAACTTTCCATTTTTGGAAAGTCTACTTGTACTTTCTACTTTTGTAAGTTGTACCTTTGTTGTACTTGATTCAAATTCCAAAATTGTACTCGAGACTTGAAATCATAATGAAATTGCATGATTTTATCCATATTTTGTGTTTGAATACTATGAATCATTGAAACTATGAAACTATGTTAAACACGTTGAAACTATGTTAAACACGTTGAAACTATGTTAAACACGTTGAAACTATGTTAAACACGTTGAAACTATGTTAAACACGTAAAAACAGAGAAATTCCATCTTAATTTCGACTCTTAAATTCATCGTTGCCAAGAGATTACCCCAAACCGTGCAAAAGTTGGGAATTTATACGCTAATTCGGTAAAAATATTGAAATTTGGGCTGAAATGATTTTTATATTATTTTATTAATATTATAAATAAGTAAATTAATAATTTAAATTAAATAAATAAAGTTATAAAACAAAAGAATTATAAAAGAAAATGATTTTTGGTTAGTTTTGGTTAGTTAAACTAACCCAGTTAGCTAAATCTGGTTAAATCAGCTAACCAGGTCAGTTTTTATCAAAGGGGGACACTAACTGAGTTAGAAAACTCAGTTAGTGACTAACCCAGTTAGTTAGTACATCAGTTAATAAAAAAGGTTGAAATGCAGTGCACCGGATTCGAACCCGCGACCACAACGACTAAAACACACGTGCATGACCAACTGGGCTACAGCCAAACATGTGAACAATTAGAATCTAATTTATATTTATACACGCATTAATTGCGTAATTAAATTCAAACAGAAACCGCCAAGCACCCTTCGTCTCCGACCTTTCACCTTCGTCTTCGCCGGTTGAATTTGATCGGAATTCCCCGACTGTTCACTTCTTAAACCGATACCAGCATTACCCTTATAAAACCCGACTAAACTTCATCACTTGTTCCTTTACAACCGAACCCGATCAAACCGAACGGAAACCGCGAACCCGACTTGAGGCCGTCCTCGTCGCCGGTCGCCGGAACCACCGCCTGCCACCGTCATCACCGCCTCCGGCCACCACCTACCCGTCTCCGATCCGGTAACGCATCCAAATTCCGTATTTCCTTTTTCCGATTATGATTCTGTTATATTATTATTAATATTATTATTATTATTATTATGATTATTACTGTTGTTATTATTATTATTATTATAAATAATATAATTCAGAATTTTATATTATATTAATATATAAATCAGGTTTATATTTGTTAATATCTGATTCCTAATAATAAAATAAAATCAGAAATATTTACCTATTTATTTATGAAATATTACATAAATCAGATTTATTTATTTTAAATCAGGATATTTTGTTTTTAAAATCAGAATTCTCATTTGATTTATTTATTTTAAAATCAGATTTATCATCATTGTTTATTTAAAACAGTTTATTTAATTCAGAATCTTATAATTATATATTTCAGAATTTTTAATAAAATTAAATCAGAATTTATATTTAATATCAGATTTATCACTTTAAATAAAATCAGAAATTTATAAATAATCAGATTTATAATAATTATTTTAAAGCAGATTATTAATTTCAGAATTTTATTTCTTATCAGATTTATAATTATTATTTATTTAAATCAGTTTTATTATTTCAGAATTTATAATTATTATTCCAGAATTTATTGTTTAAATTTTCAGATTTATTGTCTTATTTTATATAACTAGAACTTTATAAATAAGTTTATTATTTATAGAATTGTTAATGTTAAATTATTTATCTTAGATTGTTAATTTAAATAATTTTATACATATTCTTGTTTATTTAATCAACTACTTTGGTAATTCTATTTGTGATATTTGGTAGAATTAATCTTTATTTTTATCTATTTATTTGTCATAAATTATTAAATATATAAGGCATCTAATTTATATAATTTAGAGATATTAATTCTATATTATTTGATTGCCTTGTTAATTAAATAATTCCCAAAATTCCCAATAATTGATAAATCCTTCCAACTTAATAGGGTAATCTTCTTGTGCACATCTCTTGGGATTTTATCATTCTATTATTTTATCTTATACCAAGAAATACGCAACGCACTCTAAGGTGAGTATACTTGACCCATTTTCTTTTCACACTTTTGGGTGTAGTATGCATTTCCTTATCAAAAACACAATGATAAACACTTTCATTGCACAAAATAATACATTATATATGAATACTTTGATACATCTTGATGCTTGTTAATACTCATTTCCCAAAAAAAAAAAAAATGGAAACTTATCATCAAGATAGGGGTGATTCCCAAACCTTGATGATTAGCTCCACTCACTTTCTAACTTCACCAACGAGCTAGAGGTGATTCTCTTACCTCGGAGGTAGTTACCAACTTTTATTCGTTCTCAATGAAATTTTATGATTGAACGTCCTTTTCAAAAACTTTAGAATTTATTTCACGTGCATGCTAATACGATATACTGGATTCGTGTTACTTGGGTTAAACTTTATGTGATAAACTTGTCATTAACTTCGTAAGAAGCCACACCTTAACATACTCGATGGGTTGACCTGTGTATTCACATGCCAAGGATACGTTAATCTTGTTAACTAAGTATGGCATGTGGATTGTTCTAAATTTTTATGAAAATACGTTAATCTTAGATTTCGAGGACGAAATCTCCTAAAGTAGGGGAGACTGTAACATCCGCCAATTTTAGAGCTGTAGGTTGTAACGCCCCTCCCGTATATACGGGTATTGTTAGGTTTAATCTATTAACTCTATTAACTCTATTACCACCCTTTCGAGGGTTAGGCTATGTTAATTGCGTAACTATGGTTTGGACATGTGGATTTCATCGTTACGAGTATGACAGTTAATTGAATATCAGTTGTTCACATGGATTAGATTTGATAAACTATTAACTCTATTATGCTATATCAAACCTGTATACTCGCCAGCAATTATTTGTTGATTGTATTTTAAATGCATACTGCAGGTTGAGGATCCAAGAAAAACAAGAAAAGACTAGGATGGCTTAGAAACCCATCAACTATTTAAATTTCCAAATCTATGTTATGTATTTGAACTTTTCTATATATTGTATGAAACTTATGATTATCAATGAAATAAACTTTAATTATTGTCACAATTAGTGTTATGATGTCTTTGAACAGTTTGTACGTCTCATCTCGATGTTTCCGCCATCGGTTGGGGTGTGACAGTCGCCGACGGGTCTGACCCCGTCGCCGACGGGTCCCCAAAATTTCACTTTTGGCCGACGGCCTAATCATCTGTATACGGAACTTCCAGCCTACGGGGTTATCCAGGGGGCGTCGCCGACGGCCTGGACCCCGTCGCCGACGGCTCCCCAAAAACCAAATTCCCATTTTTCGTTCCTTGCACTTCCGATTGATCCGCAACGCATCCCGGTGCTCCGGTTTTCGACCCGATGACCTGTAAAGCTCCCGAAAAGCTCCTTAAACTCCACCAAACCTGCAAAACACATTCTTGATTAAAAGTAGGCTATTCGAAACTAAAACTTACGTAAAAACGTTAAGTTAAACAATAACAAGCACCGGTTTCCAACCACGTATCAACGACTACGCCGGAGCTTCCAGGTTGGTAAGTGCGAAGCTGGAATCGGCATTCTGATTGGTAAAATGGTTTGTGTAGAGGTGTCATACCTACAAGTGATATTGTGTGGTTATTTTTACAAGTGGTACTTAATTGCTTAATGGTAAACCAGGGACATTAAGTTGTACTTGATTTACTACATTTGATAAAACTGACAAGACGATGAACCATATCCCCGTACTTAAACAAGTGGTAAACTTACAAGTGATAAAACAAACTCATTTTCCGGAAAAATCATTTTGATTAAAACAAACTTAAGTGTTTTGAAATCTAAATGAGAAAATGGTTTGTGATAGGGGGAGTTCTGATTGTTTACGCCTAGTTAATGGCAAATTGAAGCGATTAGATATCGGTTGTCATGTTTCTGTACAGTTTGTTTTGAATTTTCTTCAAGTAGGTCTAGAGCTTAGATAGTTTTCAATTTTTTTAATGTGTTTGCATTTTAGGGGGAGTAGATATTCCTGAAAATCCAAAAACATTAGAAAATTTGAAAAAGTCAAAAACATGATAAAATTCAAAAATGAGTTTCGTTGTGAATAGAGGAAATGATAGTACATCAGTAGACCGTCACAACATGCTAAAGAAATGTATAGTAAAAATGTGATAAACAATCTCACTGCGGATATGCCAGTAGGTTTTTACACATTTAGTAGATTGTGACGAGATATAAACCTAAAATTCAAACTTGTTATTCTGTAGGTTAACAAAACTGCTTGGATATATAGGTAACCCCTGAAATCTTGTTTGAAAGGTCCCTTATTCTGAGATACTAGGTCTTTATGCTCAGTGATATCTGGGGTATTATCCCGGGACTTCTGCTGTATGGAAGTACTGACCTAGTCCCCGGATAATGCTTTTCGCAAACGCTTTGAAACATAAGCGCCGCCCTCAGCAAGCTGATGAAACAATAAAATTGATAGTCGTTGCTGTTGTAATCAAAAGATCCTCTAAAGGGGACACACCGAAAAGTCGAAGCCGTCATCTCTCTGCGTATACGGAAGTATCGACCTGAGCTCTCACGGCCCTCGCATTTAACCCCTGAACAGATATCATCTGTGGTATACTCACCTGTAAGACTGAATATTGGGATCTGGATACGGGAGTATATTCAAGTAGTGGGACACACGGATAAGTTTAAGTTCTTAAGACATTAACATCGTATCTCGTATCAGTTGAACTTTGTGTGAAAATTTAAGTGGACAAACATACTGACAATCTAGGTGAATTGTTTAGAACTTAAAATGAAATGAAGCTTAACGGTGTTGGTGACTTGTCTCATAATCTGATATGATCCTCTTTCACGAACTCACAAAAATATTGTTTGTAAATATTTCTTTGATGCATTACATATTTCTTTATTTCAAAATCCAAAAAGATTTTCAGTGTGTTTTAGCATAAAATTTTGAAAAAGTCAAAAAGATTTTAGACAACTGATATTGGAAAGCTGATTTTCAAAATTCCGAGTGCTAAACATGATGAGCAATATTTGAGGGGGAGTGTTTGTTTGGAATAAAATGTTTTCATAATTTAACCTTTCAGGGAGTTCATCAATATTATCACAGATAAAGTTTCATTTTTGATTTGAGGAAGAGTTTGTTTTAGTGCATACATCTTTATTCTAAAATTGTAAAACTTATGTTTTGGGTAGAGAATTTGCAGGATAAGAAGAGAAACTGTTAGATGAAAAGCCAGACAACGATCCTGAAGATGTTACTGATGAACAAAGGAATGCCAGTAAATCGAGAGGGGGAGTCTGAAGATAGAGAGAAAGAAAAGCCCAGAGACTGATCAAGACTGAAGATGTGAAGACACAGCATTGTTGTGACTCGATAGTGGACTCCATCAACATCTGAGGGGGAGTCTGTTGGTGCACTACATCTGTTGATTTCGTCTTAGATCGAGTCTTTCATTGTAATGTATAGATTAGGGCGCGTTTTACGAGAAAACTGGAGAGTTTACGTGTTTTAGAGTGTAGGTCCGCTTATACGGACATAGTAGGTTCGCTTTTGTGTCAGGTCCGCTTATACGGACATGTCGTATAAGGGAACCTATCAGGTCTGCTTATACGGACATGCCGTATAAGGGAACCTATCAGGTCCGCTTATACGGACATGCCGTATAAGGGGACCTCCTCACCTATATATACCGTATAAGAGGACCTCATTTGTAACTTCTGAAATTCCATACCGAGGTGCTGCCGGTGTGAGAATCGATTGTAAACGCTGTCAAATTAATCAACAAAGAGAATTAAGAGAATATCTAGCTGTTTCTACATCAGGTACTTGTTTTCCGCACCTGTATCTGATCAAACTCCTCCGATTGACTCGTTCGGGTCAGAATCCGATCCTACAGTATACTAGATGTTTATTATTCATTTTAGGGTCTTGGGATTCATAATGAAGTCGTTCAGAGGTATAAATTAACATGTCGACATGTTTAAACATCCTGCCATACATCTTTAACTAAACCTGGGTTTATAATGCTTTTGTCTTACATGACACGTGTCTTTATATATTGAACACAAATTTTCGAGGTGTTACATCCTAATTGACGGAGAAAGGTCTGGTGGCAAGAAAAGCTGCTTCTAGGAGGTTGCCAAGTGTTTTCGCTCGACGATTCCATTCTTGGGTGGTTGGTTTGGCCCTTGTTCCTGTAACTCGAATCCTATCCCGGTATATCCCATTTTAATTTTACACCATTGTAAACCTTATGCCTTTTTTACTCTCTGATCGAGGTTCTTGGCATTGAAAAATCTTCGTAAACTAAATCACACGTGTATATGTTGACATTTAAGAGATATACAGTCAAGAAAATCAAGGGCAATTGCGATATATATGCGGATTAGACACCAAAAAAAAACACTCAACAAATGGCTACAATTTAAGGAATGTGTTTAGTGACAGCATCAGATTCCTAATTAATGGAGAAATGTCTGGTGGCAAGAAAAGCTGCATCTAGGAGGTTGTCAAGTATTTTCGCTCGACGATTCCATTCTTGGGTGGTTGGTTTGGCCCTTGTTCCTGTAACTCGAATCATCGCCCGGTATATCCCATTTTAATTTTACACCATTGTGAACCTTACGCCTTTTTTACACTCTGATCGAGGTTCTCAGCATTTAAAAATCTTCGTAAACTAAATCACACGTGGACATGTTGACATTTAAGAGATATACAGTCAGGAAAATCAAGGGCAATGGTGATATATATGCGGATTAGACACAAAAAAAACACTCAACAAATGGCCACAATTTAAGGAATATGTTTAGTGTCGGCATCAGATTCCTAATTGATGGAGAAAGGTCTGGTGGCAAGAAAAGCTGCTTCTAGGAGGTTGTCAAGTGTTTTCGATCGACGATTTCATTCTTTGGTGGTTGGTTTGGCCCTTGTTCCTGTAACTCGAATCCTAGCCCGGTATATCCCATTTTAATTTTACAACATTGTGAACCTTACGCCTTTTTTACACTCTGATCGAGGTTCTCGGCATTGAAAAATCTTCGTAAACAAAATCACACGTGTATATATTTACATTTAAGAGATATACAGTCAAGAAAATCAAGGGCAATGGTGATATATATGCGGATTAGAAACCAAAAAAGAAACACTCAACAAATGGCTACAATTTAAGGAATGTGTTTAGTGATGGCATCAGATTCCTAATTGATGGAGAAAGGTCTGGTGGCAAGAAAAGCTGCTTCTAGGAGGTTGTCAAGCGTTTTCGCTCGACGATTCCATTCTTGGGTAGTTGGTTTGCCCTTGTTCCTGTAACTCGAATTCTAGCCAGGTATATCCCATTTTAATTTTACACCATTGTGAACCTTACGCCTTTTTAACTCTCTGATCGAGGTTCTCGGCATTGAAAAATCTTCGTAAACTAAATCACACGTGTATAAGTTGACATTTAAGAGATATACAGTTAAGAGAATCAACGGCAATGGTGATATATATATGCGGATTAGACACCAAAAAAACACTCAACAAATGGCCACAATTTAAGGAATGTGTTTAGTGACGACATCAGTTTCTAATTGATGGAGAAAGGTCTGGTGGCAAGAAAAGCTGCTTCTAGGAGGTTGTCAAGTGTTTTCGCTCGGCGATTCCATTCTTGGTTGGTTGGTTTGGCCCTTGTTCCTGTAACTCAAATCCTAGCCCGGTATATCCCATTTTAATTTTACACCATTGTGAACCATACGCCTTTTTTACTCTCTGATCGAGTTTCTCGGCATGGAAAAATCTTCGTAAACTATATCACACGTGTATATGTTGACATTTAAGAGATATACTGTCAAGAAAATCAAGGGCAATTATGATATATATGCAGATTAGACACCAAAAAAAACACTCAACAAATGGCTACAATTTAAGGATGTGTTTAGTTGTGACAACTCGGACTTTAGACCTACTTCGTACATGTTATGATTACGAGATTTGATTTAAATAAATGATATGTTATTAGGTGCTACGTGTATTACGTATTTAATGTGTTTGTTATTATTAAATCGGATCGCACAACACACTCGGCCCAAGGGCAGCCCAAGCGGATGGGCCGGCCCACTCCCTTATGCGCACCAAATTAAACACTTTAGGGACTTGCTTGTTCTCATTGGTTACCAAAACTCACAACACACACAAAAACCCTAGCAAAAACATCTCTCTCTTTCTCACGCATAACCGGACGGCACAAGCAACCGGAAATTGATTTCCGATTTGGATTACCCTCGACCGATCGGTTAGTGTTTTAATTGAATTGCTTTACTTGATTTGTGTGTTAATCGGCTGAATGTGTTGTTGAATCGGTCGGACATGTTAGAACTGATCGACCGGATATGTTTGATGGATAGGAATCGATGTCTGATAATCGATTAACATGTTATATGTTCGGAATTGTTGTATGATGTTGTTGTTGTGAATCGGACTACATGATGGAATGATTAATCGGACATGGTAATAGGTTAATCAATTCGTGAGATAACCGGTCGAACATGTTTGTGGATCGACCGGATATGTTTGTTAATCGGTCATCATGCTATGTAATCGGATTTGTTGTTGATAATGTTTAATGATGATGTCTGAGTTGATTGGCCACATGTTTATGAAATCGGAAATCGTGTATGATATTATGGTTATGTGAATTGGTTGTAGAAACCCTAGTTTGATCAATGATATGCTTAGATGATAGGGTTGATCTGTATGAATGTTTTAACGTTGTTCTTGTTGATTTCGATTCGGTTAGGGTTCATATGAGTATGTGATAAATTTGCTTGTTTGATCGATAATTATCGAAATAGGAACTGTTATGTGAATTGTAACTGAATTCACGATATCCGGTCACACAAATCTCAATCCGGACGGATTGTAAACCGGACTGACATCCGCTCGAACCAGCAGTCAACACGAATTGACAGTCCGCACGAACTGTCAATCCGGACGGATTGTCACCCGCACGGATGGTTCAATCCGGACGAACTGGCCATACGAATGGACCACACGAATTGAACTGTTATGCCGCACCAGACCCCACTCGCACGAACGGGTAACCTGCACGGATTGTCACCCGCACGAGTTGGCAGTCCGCACGAACTGTCAATCCGGACGGCCTGTCTGTCCGCACGGACTGGCTATCCGCACGAAATGCCATCCGGACCAGTTGCCAACCGCACGAACAGTCTTTCGCATGATTTAACTGGTTTTGTTTGGGCCATGCTTAGTGTGCTTGCTTGTTAACTCTGTGTAACCCTACGTACTATACGTGAATCGAACCTGACTTGAATAAATACATGATAGGACGTGATTGATCAATTACTTGCTACCTGTTCTCTTGTGTATCTGCCGAGCAAACCAAGGTGAGTTCACACAGCCAAGGCATGGGATTCCCGGGTTGGGAATTGGGTTGGATATGTTGAATATGGAATGATTACTCGTATTTACGCATTCTCTAGACTATAGACCATCGTCCTCAGGTTAGTCAGGACACGTTACGTAAAGCCTACGTAACCCAGTATATTTGCCATATGTCTCCCGGGTCGGGAGGACACGTTACGTAAAGCCTACGTAACCCAATACCATCCACTGGCTTCCAGGTCGGAAGGCCACGCTGCGTAAAGCCTACGTAGCCCCCACGCGTACCACTGTCCTCGGGGAAGGGCACGTCACGTAAAGCCTACGTGACCCTGTACGTTTTCCTGTTCTCGGTAAAGAAGAACACATGGTCGGAAGTTAGTCTAGTAAGTACCGTTAATGAGAAGCCCTCATTAGACAGGATGAACATGGGAAGCCCCCACCTTTAATACACACTAGTATGGGAAGCCCCCACTAGCTATACTTATGCATGTTAGAACCTTACTTTCTGTGAACTCGCTCAACTAGTTTGTTGATTATTTGCTGCATGCCTTGCAGGACCTTAGGTAAAATTGGAGCTTGCACCAGAGGAGAAGCGGGTCGTTGTGGACAAGGACATGTGAATGCATATTAAACACTTTTACATTCACACATTGATACTTATGATTTGGGTTTTACATTTAATGCTTCCGCTACATATATAACGTTTGGTTTTGAACATCAATTATACTTATGATTACTATTAAATGCTATGTTTGAGATAATTGATGGTTTGATCCTGGTCAGTCACGCCTCCAAGCGGTGGTACTCCGCGTGTGGGATTTTGGGGGTGTGACAGATTGGTATCAGAGCCATTGGTTATAGAGAACTTGGTTTTAATATGGGAAAACGTTTTTATTAAAACCGGACTATAACCAGAACAGTGCTCTCAACGATCCACAACGACGCTTCGCTCCACGTGCAAGACTCGACATCCTAGGTAATAAGGTTATGTTTATTGCCTGTTTGCTAGAACTGCTTAGAACTTTGCTCGCACTACGCTTAGATACACATGCTTTGATTTCATGAGAACACCTATATGCCTATACTTTTCTGTCATCGCCCTATTCGCGAACCATTCTTACCTATGCTACTTGTTACAATGAAGATCATGTCTGGAAGAATCAACATGACACAAGCCCAGCTAGAGGCTCTCGTTCAAGCCCAAGTCACAGCGGCACTTGCGGCTGCTCAAGCAGGTAGGATAACCTGTAGTCATAACTTACGCTAGGATCTTTAGATCCTACACTCCTAAACTAGCTCTTGTATTTAAACTTTGCCCTACTCGTACACAATAGGTCAACACGCGCAGCAGCCTGTCTGCACATTTAAGAATTTCATGGACTGTCGTCCAAACACCTTCAGCGGCACGGAAGGAGCAGTGGGACTACTCCACTGGTTCGAGAAGCTAGAATCAGTCTTTGAAATGTGCGAGTGCCCTGAAGCCCGCAAGGTCAAGTTTGCCACCGGCACTTTGGAAGGGATAGCACTGACTTGGTGGAACGCCCAAGTCCAGATTTTAGGGTTGGCAGCTGCTAACGCCACCCCATGGAACGATTTCAAGGAACTCATCAAGCGTGAGTACTGTACACGTGAAGATATTCACAAGTTGGAAGACGAGCTGTATAATCTGAAGATGGTTGGGTCAGAAATCGAAGCATATACCAAACGATCGAATGAGCTGGCCGTTCTGTGTCCAACTATGGTGGACCCTCCATACAAGCGCATTGAGTTGTATCTCAAGGGATTGGCGCCAGAAATTCAGAGCCACGTGACGTCGGCTAACCTCGAAAACATCCAGGAAATCCAGCGCCTCGCTCATCGCATCACTGATCAGGCAGTGGATCAGAATAAACTGCCCAAGCGTGTTAATGCTACTGCTAATGTCACCACCTCAGTTACTCCTGCTACATCCGGTGACAGTAAAAGGAAATGGGATGGAGATTCGAGTAAAGGTTCAGCATCCGTTCAGTCTCAAGCCCAGCAGCAGAAGACTGACCAGTATCAGAGTCCCAGTCAGCAATCCTCTGGTAGTCACAGACAGAGGAGATATCAGGGTAGTCAACCTAGGTGCCACAACTGCAACAGGCATCACCACGGCCCATGTAACAAGGGTCGTTGTCAAAGGTGTCTTAAGATGGGGCACGAGGCCAAAGACTGTAGGAGTCCACGGCCTGCGAATCAGAATCAGCAGCCTCAGCAACCAGCTCCACAGAACCAGCAGCAGCAGCAGCAGCCACAGCGTGGAAACCGGGGATGTTTCCAGTGTGGGGCTGAAGGTCACTTCAAACGCGATTGCCCTCAATTAAACCAGAACCGCAACAACAACAATAACAACCAGGGCAACGGCAACAACAACGGCGGGAACAACAACAATAATGGCAACGAGGCAAGAGGTCGAGCTTTCGTTTTGGGAAGAGGAGACGCGGTGAACGATCCCAACGTTGTTATGGGTAAGTTTCTCCTCGACAATATTTATGTTACTGTTTTGTTTGATTCGGGTGCGGATACAAGCTATATGTCTGTGAAAATGTGTCAACTGCTAAAACGTGCACCAACACTTTTACCCACCAAACACGTAGTAGAGTTAGCTAACGGTAAAAGTTTAGAAGCCACGCACGTAGTTCAGGGTTGTAATCTTATCCTAGCTGGTCAAGCTTTCTCTATAGACCTCATTCCCATAGTTTTGGGTAGTTTCGATGTTGTGATTGGGATGGACTGGTTGTCCCAACACCAGGCAGAGATCTTATGCAGTGAAAAGATCATTCGTATTCCTCGTTCGGGTCAGGAACCTCTAGAAGTTCAAGGCGATAAGAGTGGTGCAGTGGTTGGCATCATCTCTTTCTTGAAAGCTCAGAAGTGCTTACGTAAAGGTCACACAGCCATTTTGGCTCTTGTTTCAGACGCATCAGCAAAGGAGAGGAAATTGGAGGATATTCCAATTGTACGCGATTACCCTCAGGTGTTTCCTGAAGACTTACCTGGCTTACCGCCTCATCGTCAGGTCGAATTTCAGATCGAGCTCGCTCCAGGAGCAGCACCCATAGCTCGCGCACCATATCGACTAGCTCCATCAGAATTGGAGGAATTGTCAAAACAACTGCAAGAACTCTTGGAAAAGGGCTTTATACGTCCAAGCTCTTCGCCTTGGGGAGCTCCAGTACTTTTCGTGAAAAAGAAGGACGGTACGTTCAGGATGTGCATCGACTACCGTGAACTCAACAAGGTGACGGTGAAGAACCGTTATCCTCTTCCGCGCATCGACGACTTATTCGACCAGTTGCAAGGGTCGTGTTACTATTCGAAGATAGACTTGAGGTCGGGGTACCATCAGCTGAGAGTCCGGGATGAGGACGTCTCCAAGACAGCCTTCAGAACTCGTTACGGTCACTACGAGTTTCTTGTCATGCCATTCGGGTTAACGAACGCGCCTGCAGTATTTATGGATCTGATGAACAGGGTGTGCAAACCCTATCTTGACAAGTTCGTCATAGTATTCATCGAAGACATTCTGATTTACTCTAAGAGTCAGGAGGAACACGAACAGCATCTTCGCCTTATTTTGGAACTCCTTCGGAAGGAGCAGCTGTACGCCAAACTTTCTAAATGCGACTTCTGGCTTCGTGAAGTCCACTTCTTAGGTCATGTGGTGAACAGGGATGGGATCCATGTTGATCCATCCAAGGTAGATTCGATCAGAAACTGGCCTGCACCGCGTACGCCAACAGAGAT
This sequence comes from Helianthus annuus, assembly GCF_002127325.2. Classification (NCBI taxonomy): domain Eukaryota; kingdom Viridiplantae; phylum Streptophyta; class Magnoliopsida; order Asterales; family Asteraceae; genus Helianthus; species Helianthus annuus. The sequence continues at coordinate 161,044,577 of NC_035444.2, forward strand.
ACGTCAATTCTTGGGTTTGGCAGGTTATTACAGACGGTTTATCAAGGATTTCTCGAAGATTGCTCAGCCGCTTACGCTACTAACACAGAAGGGTGTTACCTATCGCTGGGGAGAGCCCCAGGAGACTGCTTTTCAGCACCTAAAGGATAGACTTTGCAGCGCACCTATTCTTTCATTGCCAGAGGGCACAGATGACTTCGTAGTATATTGTGACGCATCAATACAGGGTCTGGGTTGCGTATTGATGCAGAGAGATAAAGTTATTGCCTACGCCTCTCGTCAGCTAAAGGTTCATGAACGGAACTATACGACGCACGACTTAGAGCTGGGAGCTGTTGTTTTCGCGCTTAAGATATGGCGACACTACCTGTACGGTACCAGGTGCACGATTTACACCGATCACAGGAGTCTCGAGCATATTCTTAGATACACATGCTTTGATTTCATGAGAACACCTATATGCCTATACTTTTCTGTCATCGCCCTATTCGCGAACCATTCTTACCTATGCTACTTGTTACAATGAAGATCATGTCTGGAAGAATCAACATGACACAAGCCCAGCTAGAGGCTCTCGTTCAAGCCCAAGTCACAGCGGCACTTGCGGCTGCTCAAGCAGGTAGGATAACCTGTAGTCATAACTTACGCTAGGATCTTTAGATCCTACACTCCTAAACTAGCTCTTGTATTTAAACTTTGCCCTACTCGTACACAATAGGTCAACACGCGCAGCAGCCTGTCTGCACATTTAAGAATTTCATGGACTGTCGTCCAAACACCTTCAGCGGCACGGAAGGAGCAGTGGGACTACTCCACTGGTTCGAGAAGCTAGAATCAGTCTTTGAAATGTGCGAGTGCCCTGAAGCCCGCAAGGTCAAGTTTGCCACCGGCACTTTGGAAGGGATAGCACTGACTTGGTGGAACGCCCAAGTCCAGATTTTAGGGTTGGCAGCTGCTAACGCCACCCCATGGAACGATTTCAAGGAACTCATCAAGCGTGAGTACTGTACACGTGAAGATATTCACAAGTTGGAAGACGAGCTGTATAATCTGAAGATGGTTGGGTCAGAAATCGAAGCATATACCAAACGATCGAATGAGCTGGCCGTTCTGTGTCCAACTATGGTGGACCCTCCATACAAGCGCATTGAGTTGTATCTCAAGGGATTGGCGCCAGAAATTCAGAGCCACGTGACGTCGGCTAACCTCGAAAACATCCAGGAAATCCAGCGCCTCGCTCATCGCATCACTGATCAGGCAGTGGATCAGAATAAACTGCCCAAGCGTGTTAATGCTACTGCTAATGTCACCACCTCAGTTACTCCTGCTACATCCGGTGACAGTAAAAGGAAATGGGATGGAGATTCGAGTAAAGGTTCAGCATCCGTTCAGTCTCAAGCCCAGCAGCAGAAGACTGACCAGTATCAGAGTCCCAGTCAGCAATCCTCTGGTAGTCACAGACAGAGGAGATATCAGGGTAGTCAACCTAGGTGCCACAACTGCAACAGGCATCACCACGGCCCATGTAACAAGGGTCGTTGTCAAAGGTGTCTTAAGATGGGGCACGAGGCCAAAGACTGTAGGAGTCCACGGCCTGCGAATCAGAATCAGCAGCCTCAGCAACCAGCTCCACAGAACCAGCAGCAGCAGCAGCAGCCACAGCGTGGAAACCGGGGATGTTTCCAGTGTGGGGCTGAAGGTCACTTCAAACGCGATTGCCCTCAATTAAACCAGAACCGCAACAACAACAATAACAACCAGGGCAACGGCAACAACAACGGCGGGAACAACAACAATAATGGCAACGAGGCAAGAGGTCGAGCTTTCGTTTTGGGAAGAGGAGACGCGGTGAACGATCCCAACGTTGTTATGGGTAAGTTTCTCCTCGACAATATTTATGTTACTGTTTTGTTTGATTCGGGTGCGGATACAAGCTATATGTCTGTGAAAATGTGTCAACTGCTAAAACGTGCACCAACACTTTTACCCACCAAACACGTAGTAGAGTTAGCTAACGGTAAAAGTTTAGAAGCCACGCACGTAGTTCAGGGTTGTAATCTTATCCTAGCTGGTCAAGCTTTCTCTATAGACCTCATTCCCATAGTTTTGGGTAGTTTCGATGTTGTGATTGGGATGGACTGGTTGTCCCAACACCAGGCAGAGATCTTATGCAGTGAAAAGATCATTCGTATTCCTCGTTCGGGTCAGGAACCTCTAGAAGTTCAAGGCGATAAGAGTGGTGCAGTGGTTGGCATCATCTCTTTCTTGAAAGCTCAGAAGTGCTTACGTAAAGGTCACACAGCCATTTTGGCTCTTGTTTCAGACGCATCAGCAAAGGAGAGGAAATTGGAGGATATTCCAATTGTACGCGATTACCCTCAGGTGTTTCCTGAAGACTTACCTGGCTTACCGCCTCATCGTCAGGTCGAATTTCAGATCGAGCTCGCTCCAGGAGCAGCACCCATAGCTCGCGCACCATATCGACTAGCTCCATCAGAATTGGAGGAATTGTCAAAACAACTGCAAGAACTCTTGGAAAAGGGCTTTATACGTCCAAGCTCTTCGCCTTGGGGAGCTCCAGTACTTTTCGTGAAAAAGAAGGACGGTACGTTCAGGATGTGCATCGACTACCGTGAACTCAACAAGGTGACGGTGAAGAACCGTTATCCTCTTCCGCGCATCGACGACTTATTCGACCAGTTGCAAGGGTCGTGTTACTATTCGAAGATAGACTTGAGGTCGGGGTACCATCAGCTGAGAGTCCGGGATGAGGACGTCTCCAAGACAGCCTTCAGAACTCGTTACGGTCACTACGAGTTTCTTGTCATGCCATTCGGGTTAACGAACGCGCCTGCAGTATTTATGGATCTGATGAACAGGGTGTGCAAACCCTATCTTGACAAGTTCGTCATAGTATTCATCGAAGACATTCTGATTTACTCTAAGAGTCAGGAGGAACACGAACAGCATCTTCGCCTTATTTTGGAACTCCTTCGGAAGGAGCAGCTGTACGCCAAACTTTCTAAATGCGACTTCTGGCTTCGTGAAGTCCACTTCTTAGGTCATGTGGTGAACAGGGATGGGATCCATGTTGATCCATCCAAGGTAGATTCGATCAGAAACTGGCCTGCACCGCGTACGCCAACAGAGATACGTCAATTCTTGGGTTTGGCAGGTTATTACAGACGGTTTATCAAGGATTTCTCGAAGATTGCTCAGCCGCTTACGCTACTAACACAGAAGGGTGTTACCTATCGCTGGGGAGAGCCCCAGGAGACTGCTTTTCAGCACCTAAAGGATAGACTTTGCAGCGCACCTATTCTTTCATTGCCAGAGGGCACAGATGACTTCGTAGTATATTGTGACGCATCAATACAGGGTCTGGGTTGCGTATTGATGCAGAGAGATAAAGTTATTGCCTACGCCTCTCGTCAGCTAAAGGTTCATGAACGGAACTATACGACGCACGACTTAGAGCTGGGAGCTGTTGTTTTCGCGCTTAAGATATGGCGACACTACCTGTACGGTACCAGGTGCACGATTTACACCGATCACAGGAGTCTCGAGCATATTCTTAAGCAGAAGGATTTGAACATGCGTCAACGACGATGGGTCGAGTTACTGAACGACTACGAATGCGCTATCAAGTACCATCCAGGCAAAGCCAATGTTGTGGCTGATGCCCTCAGTCGGAAAGACACTCTACCACGGCGCGTGCGAGCGCTACAACTTACGATTCAGTCTAGCCTTCCAGCACAGATACGAGATGCTCAGATAGAAGCATTGAAGCCCGAAAATGTCAAGGCTGAAGCCTTACGCGGCTCACGACAACAAATGGAACAGAAGGCAGACGGCGCCTACTATGTAACGGGCCGGATTTGGGTCCCTCTTTATGGCGGTCTACGCGAACTTGTGATGGACGAAGCACACAAGTCTCGCTACTCGGTACATCCAGGGTCGGATAAAATGTACCACGATATCAGCACTACTTATTGGTGGCCTAGTATGAAGGCCCACATCGCTACGTACGTTGGGAAATGCTTGACCTGTGCGAGAGTCAAGGTCGAATATCAGAAACCAGCTGGCCTACTTCAGCAGCCTAAGATACCACAGTGGAAATGGGAAGAAATTTCCATGGATTTCGTTACAGGCTTACCTAGATCTCAGCGTGGGAACGATACGATATGGGTCATAGTTGATCGACTCACCAAGTCTGCACATTTCCTGCCAATTAAGGAAACGGACAAGTTCTCCACATTCGCAGACATCTATCTTAAGGAAGTTGTTTCGAGGCACGGGGTGCCCACATCTATCATTTCGGATCGCGATGCACGATTCACGTCAGAACTTTGGCAAGCAATGCATAAATCTTTCGGCTCAAGATTAGACATGAGCACAGCATACCACCCTCAGACGGATGGACAGTCTGAGCGCACGATCCAAACTCTCGAAGACATGCTTCGGGCATGTGTTATCGATTTCGGCAACGGCTGGGAAAAGCACCTCCCTTTGGTGGAGTTCTCTTACAATAACAGTTATCACACCAGCATACAAGCCGCTCCATTCGAGGCATTGTACGGGCGTAAATGCCGGTCACCTCTCTGTTGGGCAGAGGTGGGAGATAGTCAGATCACGGGTCCAGAGATTGTTGTGGACGCCACAGAAAAGATAGCACAGATACGACAACGCATGGCGGCAGCACGCGACCGTCAGAAAGCCTACGCGGACAAGCGTAGAAAGCCATTGGAATTTGAGGTCGGGGACCGGGTTTTATTGAAAGTCTCACCCTGGAAGGGTGTGGTACGTTTTGGCAAACGGGGCAAACTGAATCCGCGATACGTCGGACCATTCGAAATTATAGAAAAGATTGGCAAGGTAGCCTACAAGTTGAACCTACCAGCTGAACTCGGGGCAGTTCACAATGTCTTTCATGTATCGAACTTAAAGAAGTGCCTATCTGATGAAAACCTCATCATTCCTTTTAAGGAACTCACTATCGACGAGCGGTTGCAGTTCGTTGAGGAACCAGTAGAAATCACGGACCGGGAGATGAAGGTCCTCAAACACAAGAGAATCCCTCTTGTCCGAGTTCGTTGGAACTCCAAACGTGGCCCAGAGTACACCTGGGAGCGCGAAGACAGGATGACAGAAAAGTACCCCCAGTTATTCGAAACCAATGCTACCACTACTGAGGCTGAAGCTACTACTTCGGAATTTCGGGACGAAATTCCAGATCAACGGGGGGAGGATGTGACACCCCAGGAAAATCAGTGAACGTTTGAACTTACCTAGCTTCCTCAGTAAGTGCATACCAAATTTCGGGACGAAATTTCCAATTAGTTGGGGATAATGTGACAACTCGGACTTTAGACCTACTTCGTACATGTCATGATTACGAGATTTGATTTAAATAAATGATATGTTATTATGTGCTACGTGTATTACGTATTTAATGTGTTTGTTATTATTAAATCGGATCGCACAACACACTCGGCCCAAGGGCAGCCCAAGCGGATGGGCCGGCCCACTCCCTTATGCGCACCAAATTAAACACTTTAGGGACTTGCTTGTTCTCATTGGTTACCAAAACTCACAACACACACAAAAACCCTAGCAAAAACATCTCTCTCTTTCTCACGCATAACCGGACGGCACAAGCAACCGGAAATTGATTTCCGATTTGGATTACCCTCGACCGATCGGTTAGTGTTTTAATTGAATTGCTTTACTTGATTTGTGTGTTAATCGGCTGAATGTGTTGTTGAATCGGTCGGACATGTTAGAACTGATCGACCGGATATGTTTGATGGATAGGAATCGATGTCTGATAATCGATTAACATGTTATATGTTCGGAATTGTTGTATGATGTTGTTGTTGTGAATCGGACTACATGATGGAATGATTAATCGGACATGGTAATAGGTTAATCAATTCGTGAGATAACCGGTCGAACATGTTTGTGGATCGACCGGATATGTTTGTTAATCGGTCATCATGCTATGTAATCGGATTTGTTGTTGATAATGTTTAATGATGATGTCTGAGTTGATTGGCCACATGTTTATGAAATCGGAAATCGTGTATGATATTATGGTTATGTGAATTGGTTGTAGAAACCCTAGTTTGATCAATGATATGCTTAGATGATAGGGTTGATCTGTATGAATGTTTTAACGTTGTTCTTGTTGATTTCGATTCGGTTAGGGTTCATATGAGTATGTGATAAATTTGCTTGTTTGATCGATAATTATCGAAATAGGAACTGTTATGTGAATTGTAACTGAATTCACGATATCCGGTCACACAAATCTCAATCCGGACGGATTGTAAACCGGACTGACATCCGCTCGAACCAGCAGTCAACACGAATTGACAGTCCGCACGAACTGTCAATCCGGACGGATTGTCACCCGCACGGATGGTTCAATCCGGACGAACTGGCCATACGAATGGACCACACGAATTGAACTGTTATGCCGCACCAGACCCCACTCGCACGAACGGGTAACCTGCACGGATTGTCACCCGCACGAGTTGGCAGTCCGCACGAACTGTCAATCCGGACGGCCTGTCTGTCCGCACGGACTGGCTATCCGCACGAAATGCCATCCGGACCAGTTGCCAACCGCACGAACAGTCTTTCGCATGATTTAACTGGTTTTGTTTGGGCCATGCTTAGTGTGCTTGCTTGTTAACTCTGTGTAACCCTACGTACTATACGTGAATCGAACCTGACTTGAATAAATACATGATAGGACGTGATTGATCAATTACTTGCTACCTGTTCTCTTGTGTATCTGCCGAGCAAACCAAGGTGAGTTCACACAGCCAAGGCATGGGATTCCCGGGTTGGGAATTGGGTTGGATATGTTGAATATGGAATGATTACTCGTATTTACGCATTCTCTAGACTATAGACCATCGTCCTCAGGTTAGTCAGGACACGTTACGTAAAGCCTACGTAACCCAGTATATTTGCCATATGTCTCCCGGGTCGGGAGGACACGTTACGTAAAGCCTACGTAACCCAATACCATCCACTGGCTTCCAGGTCGGAAGGCCACGCTGCGTAAAGCCTACGTAGCCCCCACGCGTACCACTGTCCTCGGGGAAGGGCACGTCACGTAAAGCCTACGTGACCCTGTACGTTTTCCTGTTCTCGGTAAAGAAGAACACATGGTCGGAAGTTAGTCTAGTAAGTACCGTTAATGAGAAGCCCTCATTAGACAGGATGAACATGGGAAGCCCCCACCTTTAATACACACTAGTATGGGAAGCCCCCACTAGCTATACTTATGCATGTTAGAACCTTACTTTCTGTGAACTCGCTCAACTAGTTTGTTGATTATTTGCTGCATGCCTTGCAGGACCTTAGGTAAAATTGGAGCTTGCACCAGAGGAGAAGCGGGTCGTTGTGGACAAGGACATGTGAATGCATATTAAACACTTTTACATTCACACATTGATACTTATGATTTGGGTTTTACATTTAATGCTTCCGCTACATATATAACGTTTGGTTTTGAACATCAATTATACTTATGATTACTATTAAATGCTATGTTTGAGATAATTGATGGTTTGATCCTGGTCAGTCACGCCTCCAAGCGGTGGTACTCCGCGTGTGGGATTTTGGGGGTGTGACATTAGTGACGATATCAGATTCCTAATTGATAGAGAAAGGTCTGGTGGCAAGAAAAGCCGCTTCTAGGAGGTTCTCAAGTGTTTTCGCTCGACGATTCCATTCTTGGGTGGTTGGTTTGGCCCTTGTTCATGTAACTCGAATCTTAGCCCGATATATCCCATTTTAATTTTACACCATTGTGAACCTTACGCCTTTTTTACACTCTGATCGAGGTTCTCGGCATTGAAAAATATTCGTAAACTAAATCACACGTGTACAAGTTGACATTTAAGAGATATACAGTCAAGAAAATCAAGGGCAATGGTGATATATATGCGGATTAGACACCAAAAAAAGAACACTCAACAAATGGCCACAATTTAAGGAATGTGTTTAGTGACAGCATCAGATTCCTAATTAATGGAGAAAGGTCTGGTGGCAAGAAAAGCTGCTTCTAGGAGGTTGACAAGTATTTTCGCTCGACGTTTCCATTCTTGGGTGGATGGTTTGGCCCTTGTTCCTGTAACTCGAATCTTTGCCCGGTATATCCCATTTTAAGTTTACACCATTGTGAACCTTACGCCTTTTTTACACTCTGATCGAGGTTCTCGGCATTGAAAAATCTTCGTAAACTAAATCACACGTTTATATGTTGACATTTAAAAGATATACAGTCAAGAAAATCAAGGGCAATGGTGATATATACGCCAATTAGACAAAAAAAACACTCAACAAATGGCTACAATTTAAGGAATGTGTTTAGTGACGACATCAGATTCCTAATTGATGGAGAAAGGTCTGGTGGCAAGAAAAGCTGCTTCTATGAGGTTGTCAACTGTTCCCGCTCGACGATTCCATTCTTGGGTGGTTGGTTTGGCCCTTGTTCCTGTAACTCGAATCCTAGCCCGGTATATCCCATTTTAATTTTACACCATTGTGAACATTACGCATTTTTTACTCTCTGATCGAGGTTCTCGGCATTGAAAAATCTTCGTAAACTAAATCACACGTGTATATGTTGACATTTAAGAGATATACAGTCAAGAAAATCAAGGGCAATGGTGATATATATGCGGATTAGACACAAAAAAAACACTCAACAAATGGCTACAATTTAAGGAATGTGTTTAGTGATGGCATCAGATTCCTAATTAATGGAGAAAGGTCTGGTGGCAAGAAAAGCTGCTTCTAGGAGGTTGTCAAGTGTTTTCACTCGACGATTCCATTTATGGGTGGTTGGTTTGGCCCTTGTTGCTGTAAGTCGAATCCCAGCCCGGTATATCCCATTTTAATTTTACACCATTGTGAACCTTACGCCTTTTTTACACTCTGATCGAGGTTCTCGGCATTGAAAAATCTTCGTAAACAAGATCACATGTGTACATGTTGACATTTAAGAGATATACAGTCAAGAAAATCAAGGGCAATGGAAATATATATATGGATTAGAAACCAAAAAAGAAACACTCAACAAATGGCTACAATTTAAGGAATGTGTTTAGTGACGGCATCAGATTCCTAATTGATGGAGAAAGGTCTGGTGGCAAGAAAAGCTGCTTCTAGGAGGTTGTCAAGTGTTTTCGCTCGACGATTCCATTCTTGGGTGCTTGGTTTGCCCTTTTTCCTGTAACTCGAATCCTAGCCCGGTATATCCCATTTTAATTTTACACCATTGTGAACCTTACGCCTTTTATACTCTCTGATCGAGGTTCTCGGCATTGAAAAATCTTCGTAAACTAAATCACACGTGTATATGTAGACATTTAAGAGATATACAGTTAAGAAAATCAAGGTCAATGGTGATCTATATGCGGATTAGACACCAAAAAAAACTCAACAAATGGCTACAATTTAAGGAATGTGTTTAGTGACGATATCAGATTCCTAATTGATGGAGAAAGGTCTGGTGGCAAGAAAAGCTGCTTCTAGGAGGTTGTCAAGTGTTTTCGCTCGACGATTCCATTCTTTGGTGGTTGGTTTGGCCTTTGTTCCTGTAACTCGAATCCTAGCCCGATATATCCAATTTTAATTTTACACCATTGTGAACCTTACGCCTTTTTTACTCTCTGATCGAGGTTCTCGGCATTGAAAAATCTTCGTAAACTAAATCAGACGTGTATATGTTGACATTTAAGAGATATACAGTGAAGAAAATCAAGGGCGATGGTGATATATATGCGGATTAGACACCAAAAAAAATTCAACAAATGGCTACAATTTAAGGAATGTGTTTAGTGACGACATAGATTCCTAATTGATGGAGAAAGGTCTGGTGGCAAGAAAAGCTGCTTCTAGGAGGTTGTCAAGTGTTTTCGCTCGACGATTCCATTCTTGGGTGGTTGGTTTGGCCCTTGTTCCTGTAACTCGAATCCTAGCCCGGTATTTCCCATTTTAATTTTACACCATTGTGAACCTTACGCCTTTTTTACTCTCTGATCGAGGTTCTCGGCATTGAAAAATCTTCGTAAACTAAATCACACGTGTATATGTTAACATTTAAGAGATATACAGTTAAGAAAATCAAGGGCAATTGTGATATATATGCGGATTAGACACCAAAAAAAAAAAAACACTCCACAAATGGCTACAATTTAAGGAATGTGTTTAGTGACGGCATCAGATTCCTAATTGACGGAGAAAGGTCTGGTGGCAAGAAAAGCTGCTTCTAGGAGGTTGTCAAGTGTTTTCGCTCGACGATTCCATTCTTGGGTGGTTGGTTTGGCCCTTGTTCCTGTAACTCGAATCTGTGCCCGGTATATCGCATTTTAATTTACAGCATTGTGAACCTTACGCCTTTTTTACACTCTGATCGAGGTTCTCGGCATTGAAAAATCTTCGTAAACTAAATCACACGTGTATATGTTGACATTTAAGAGATATACAGTCAAGAAAATCAAGGGCAATGGTGATATATATGCGTATTAGACATAAAAAAAACACCCAACAAATGGCTACAATTTAAGGAATGTGTTTAGTGACGGCATCAGATTCCTAATTGATGGAGAAAGGTCTGGTGGCAAGAAAAGCTGCTTCTAGGAGGTTGTAAAGTGTTTTCGCTCGATGATTCCATTCTTGGGTGGTTGGTTTGGCCCTTGTTCCTGTAACTCGAATCCTAGCCCGGTATATCCCATTTCAATTTTACACCATTGTGAACCTTACGCCATATTTACACTCTGATCGAGGTTCTCGGCATTGAAAATTCTTCGTAAACTAAATCACACGTGTATATATTGACATTTAAGAGATATATACAGTCAAGAAAATCAAGGGCAATAGTGATATATATGCGGATTAGATAGAAAAAAACACCCAACAAATGGCTACAATTTAAGGAATATGTTTAGTGACGGCATCAGATTCCTAATTGATGGAGAAAGGTCTGGTGGCAAGAAAAGCTGCTTCTAGGAGGTTGTCAAGTGTTTTCGGTCGATGATTCCATTCTTGGGTGGTTGGTTTGCCCTTGTTCCTGTAACTCGAATCCTAGCCGGGTATATCCCATTTTAATTCTACAACATTGTGAACCTTACGCCTTTTTTACTCTCTGATCTAGGTTATCGGCATTGAAAAATCTTCGTAAACTAAATCACACTTGTATATGTTGACATTTTAGAGATATACAGTTATGAAAATCAAGGGCAATGGTGATATATATGCGGATCAGTCACCAAAAAAAAAAACACTCAACAAATGGCTATAATTTAAGGAATGCGTTTAGTGGCGACATCAGATTCCTAATTGATGGAGAAAGGTCTGGTGGCAAGAAAAGCTGCTTCTAGGGGGTTGTCAAGTGTTTTTCCTCGACAATTCCATTCTTGGGTGGTTGGTTTGGCCCTTGTTCCTGTAACTCGAATCATAGCCCGATATATCCCATTTTAATTTTACACCATTGTGAACCGTACGCCTTTTTTACTCTCTGAACGAGGTTCTCGGCATTGAAAAATCTTCGTAAACTAAATCACACGTGTATATGTTCACATTTAAGAGATATACAGTCAAGAAAATCAAGGGCAATGGTGATATATATGCGGATTAGACACAAAAAAAAAAACACTCAACAAATGGCTACAATTTAAGGAATGTGTTTAGTGACGGCATCAGATTCCTAATTGATGGATAAAGGTCTGGTGGTAAGAAAAGCTGCTTCTTGAAGGTTGTCAAGTGTTTTCGCTCGACGATTCAATTCTTGGGTGGTTGGTGTGGCCCTTGTTCCTGTAACTCGAATTCTAGCCTGGTATATCCCATTTTAATTTTACACCATTGTGAACCTTACGCCTTTTTTACTCTCTGATCGAGGTTCTCGGCATTGAAAAATCTTCGTAAACTATATCACACGTGTATATGTTGACATTTAAGAGATATACAGTCAAAAAAATCATGGACAATGGTGATATATATGCAGATTTGACACCCAAAAAAACAGTCAACAAATGGCTACAATTTAAGGAATGTGTTTAGTGACGGCATCAGGTTCCTAATTGATGGAGAAAGGTCTGGTGGCAAGAAAAGCTGCTTCTAGGAGGTCGCCAAGTGTCTTCGCTCGACGATTCCTTTCTTGGGTGGTTGGTTTGCCCTTGTTCCTGTAACTCGAATCCTAGCCCGGTATATCCCATTTTAATTTTACACCATTTTGAACCTTACGCCTTTTTTACTCTCTGCTCGAGTTTCTCGGCATTGAAAAATCTTCGTAAACTAAGTCACAGGTGTATATGTTGACATTTAAAAGATATACAGTCAAGAAAATCAAGGGCAATGGTGATATATATATATGCGGATTAGACACTAGAAAAAACACTCAACAAATGGCTACAATTTAAGGAATGTGTTTAGTGACGGCATCAAATTCCTAATTGATGGAGAAAGGTCTGGTGGCAAGAAAAGCTGCTTCTAGGAGGTTGTCAAGTGTTTTCGCTCGACGATTCCACTCTTGGGTGGTGGTTTGGCCCTTGTTCTTGTAACTAGAATCCTAGCCCGGTATATCCCTTTTTAATTTTACACCATTGTGAACCTTACGCCTTTTTTACTCTCTGATCGTGGTTCTCGGCATTGAAAAATCTTCGTAAACTAAATCACACGTGTATATGTAGACATTTAAGAGATATACAGTCAAGAAAATCAAGGAAAATTGTGATATATATGCGGATTAGACACCAAAAAAAGAACACTCAACAAATGGCTATAATTTAAGGAATGTTTTTACTGACGGCATCAGATTCCTAATTGATGGAGAAACGTCGGGTGGCAAGAAAAGCTGCTTCTAGGAGGTTGTCAAGTGTTTTCACTCGACGATTTCATTCTTGGGTGGTTGGTTGGCCATTGTTCCTGTAACTCGAATCCTAGCCCAGTATATGCCATTTTAATTTTACACCATTGTGACCTTACGCCTTATTTACACTCTGATGTGTGTAAAATGCAACATATAAATCACATCAATTAAGGCATAAAACTAACCCTTTTTAAGTACTAATGTTGGAAAAAGAGTGTTTTTGTCTTCCTTTTGTATTTCCAGGATGGAATGAGCTCAAATTCACAAAAGAAGCAAATAGACAACTAATTCTAGCATAAATACAAGGAAAGGAATAAAAGTAGACTGCCCGGACCCTCAACGGCATCCTCCAAAGCAAAGAAGAGAAAACAGAAGCCCGAACACGCCCCGTGCTCAGCCAGCACGGGGCCGTGCCCAAGAAGCAGCATAAAAGACAAACTTGTAGAAGCTTCTATTGCCCACCACGGGGCCGTGTCCAGTGAGCACGGGGGCGTGGTGAAAGTACAGCAGGCGCATTAATTGTAATTACGAATTACAATTAATGAGGAGAGAGAGTGTCAGACGGGCACGGGGGCGTGTCCAGCGGACACGGGGCCGTGCCCAGCCTTCTGTTCAGCCTATAAATAGGAGTGCTTGGTTTCATTCCATCTCATCCCTTGGCACACCACCTCTCTCACACTTCATCCACCACCCACCACCACCATAACACCATCATCCACCACCATCATCCATTGTCCATCGTAGAGTGTGTGAGTCGTCTCGGGATCCAAGATTGATAGTAAGAGTTCTTGTAGGATCGTTTGGAGACCCGAACGAGTCGTTCAGAGGCTTTCTCCTTGGTTTCAGGTGCGGAATTACAAGAAACTAAGGTAGAAACAGCAGGCAAATCACTTTAACTACTTGTTTTACTGATTTCAAACGTTTACAGCTCCAATCTCGTACCGGCAGAACTTCGGCACAATTTCTACAACTGTTACAAATGGAATCGCACATTGGACTATTTATAGAGCACTGGGACCGCTTATTGGACAGGCCCAATAAGCGGCCCATGACATTGGAGCGGTCCAGACAACTTGTCATACGAGCGGTCCAAGCATCATGTCATATGAGCGGTCCAGGTTAGTTACCATTCGAGCGGTTCACATAAGATGCCACTCGAGCGATCCACTAACCTAATAGTCCTAAGAGCGATCCAATCATCTAATTTTGACTCTAAAAGCGGCCCAACATCTAAAACCTATACATTTCACTATTTCTCGTATTTCGAGCCCAGATCTAACGTTCTAAGACAATGACTCGATACAAGACGTAATCAGCAGATGTAGTGCACCAACAGACTCCCCCTCAGATGTTGATGGAGTCGACTATCGAGTCACACCATGCTGTCTTTAGTTCTTCAGTCTTGATCAGTCTTTGGGCTTCTCTCTCTCTTTAACATTCTATCATTCTAAGACACGAACGAAGATGTAGTCGACAGACAACTGCACCAACACCAACAAGTACTAGGACTTGTATAATATGGGTAAACAATGTACATTCTGGATTTTGAGATTAAAACGATAAGTTTAAACCCTTTTCGGAAAACTTATGTAAACTAGTTACGTAAGTCTAACCGTACGCGTATAAGCGATAACGGGTAACCGAATGAGTCATGAACAAGTTCCATATGCCAATACACTTTAAACAAGTTATAATATCAGTAGGATATCAACTTGTATGCCCGTTAAGGTTTTCAAATCAAACTATGCATCACAAGGGCATTTTGGTAATTTAGCGACGTATAAAAGAGACTTGCATATAATCTGATGTTACGACCGTAAATATTCTGTGAAAACACTTTATTTATGATATAATATTGATGTGCACAAAATGCAACATATAAATTACATCAATTGTGGCATAAAACTAACCCTTTTTTAGTACTAATGTTGGAAAAAGTGTGCTTTTGTCTTCCTTTTGTATTTTCAGGATTAAATGAGCTCAAATGAACAAAAGAAGCAAAAAGGCAGCTAAATCTGACATAAATATAAGAAAAGGAACAAACGTGGCATGCCCGACCTCCCGACAGCATCTTCCCAAGCAAAACAAGAAGACAGAAGATTGAACACGCCCCGTGCTTAGTGAGCACGGGGGCATGCCCAAGTGTCAGCAGAAAAGACAAAGTGGTAGAAGCTTCTATTGCCCACCATGGGGCCGTGCTCAGCGGACACGGGGCCGTGGTCAACTATAAGATTCGCGAAATCCAAGCAAATCTTGATAGTACAGATATGCTTCTGCACACGGGGTCGTGCTCAGCAGACACGGGGGCGTGGTCAACTATTGCAGTTGCATTTAATGAAATTGCAATTAGTGAATAGAGATAGTCGGATGAACACGGGGCCGTGCCCAGTGGACACGGGGCCATGCCCGAGCTTCTGTTCAGCCTATAAATAGGAGTGCTTGGAGCTCTTGCAACTCATCCCTTGGCATACCACCTCTCTCACACTTCACCCACCACCCACCACCATCACAACACCATCATCCACCACCATCATCCATTGTCCATCATAGAGTGTGTGAGTCGTCTCGGGATCCAAGATTGATCGTAAGAGTTCTTGACAATCAAAGGCCATGTTTGCCTAAGTCTCTTACATCACTTGGTGAAGACAAGTGTTTAGTGTAATACTTCTTATTTTTAATCTTTTGCACTTTTTAATTGGTTTTGTATTAATGACTTTAATTACTAGTTTCTTATGTTGAAGGTGCTTCTTCCTTATCGTTTGTCCGTGGTATCTTGGCATTATTTTACTGTTTATATAAAACAAAAATCACCATTCATATCTCCACGGTCTATATGGAGGTATGTTGGCTACCTGGTCGGGAGTGAAGGGAACGGTTTGGTAAGAGTCTTGCCATTGTTCAGTGTATAGATCTTGCAAAGGCCCTGGGTCAAATTTAGTAGGACCTCCTTTAATACCCAACGGTATTGGATGGCGGGGGTCCAAACTCTTTGATCCCCTCATAAGTTAAACTACTATTAAAACTTTAACCCGGCTACTTAGCCGAGGGTAACGTCGCCTTCAAAAGAGGGGCCTACCACATTATGCATTAATAACTTAATTAATTATCTTTCAATAATCCGACCCTTTAGGATTGTATCCTTGCTGACTCAAACTACTAGGTTGAGGGTAACGCCACCTTCAAAAGAGGGGCCTACTACAATAAATAAGATAATATCTTAAACAAGTGCAAAAGTGCGAAAATAATCAAAGGTTACGCTACACACGAGTCGGATCCAAGTGATTTATCTTGTCTATCTGTTTTTATTTTTATTTTACTTTTCAGCATTTTAGTTAGTTTTATTTTCCTAGTTTAAAAATCTTTTTCTAACATTTTGATTTGATTAGACGTTGAGGATAAACCGGTACTAAAATCTCTTGTGTCCTTGGACGACCTCGGTATCTTACCAACACTATAATACGTCCACGATGGGTGCACTTGCCCATATGTGTGTTTAGTGTTAGTGAATATCGTGTTTATAAATTTAAAACTTGGCTAAAAAGTGTAAAAAGGGCTTAAAATATACATCTAAAACATATCGCACTTCACACGCATCAATATCAGTAGGATATCGAACATATGTGTGTTTTATAGTTTAAGACCAAACTATGCACCTTAGGGGCATTTCGGTCATTTCACACATAGTTTCGAAAGGTTAAATTGGGATTCTAAGTTTACAATATGTACCTACAACAAAAATATTTAAAATGATTTATAAAATTAGTAGGTAATAAATCTTGATTGCAAAATATGGTTTAAAACCATATTATGTGCCGAACGGCGTTAAAGTCGTTAAATGACGATATGTGCGATGTTTAAGGAAAAGTGATATTATGATTAGGTTTATATGACCAAAATATGTTATTTAATATAACATGTCAGTAGGAAAAAAGGTTTTGTATGAACATCATGCTTTAAAACCATTTTGTGTGTTATAAGGGCATTATCGTCATTTAAGAACATAATACAAGCACTTGTGCATAAACTCAATTTATAATCTGAATTGATATCCCAAAATATCCTAACCATGATATTAAATCAGTAGGCAATGAGTTTGGTATAAGGAATTATGCTTAAAACCGATCTATGCGCCTAAAGGGCATTTTGGTCACTTTAAAGCACAATTTACGACATTATACGCAAACTCAGTTTATGATCAATTTTTTAACATCAAAAGATGTTAAACATGTTAACATATCAGTGCTTAAATCATTTGCAAGCTTATTTGTGTCTAAAACCTTATTTTTTCTAAAAAGGGCGTAAAGATCAAAGTATGGCATAAATACGGAAACTTGCATATATAACCTTATAGGATTATGCTACATCCTATTATGATCATAACGGAACCTTAAATCAGTAGCATACTACGCTAATTTTGTTTATAACCAAAGGTCAACGTAGAAGTCAAACTACGCGACTTTCGGTTGTCACACCCCGAAATATCAGAGCATGGCGTAACTGGACTGGTATCTTCATTGCACAGTGGAAGCAAAAAGCTAAGACTTCTAGAAATTGAACACCTGCTAAGTACTCGAATCCCCATGGGTTCTCCTATTCCAACCGTTCCACAATTTTAGAAATGCAACCTGAGAAAGAACATGTGAAAAAGTCAACATAAAGTTGAGCGAGTTCATAGTTGGTTTTGAAAAGATTTAAAATAAATATTTTTGATAACCGGTTTTAAAGTTGTTAAGAAAATATAGTAAAATTATTTTCTCGGCATGATATATGAAAATTGTGAGTCTAGCCCACGAGAGTTTTTGTAAGCAGGACTAACTCGTCCTCTTACTTGTACATAAGTTGAAAACGTTACCAATGTTTGTAAATCCATGTATTTGTGAGTTTATGTCAAATTAAAGACATCTGAAAGTTTAGGTATCGAAATCCGGTATGTAAAGCGCCAATGAACATGCTGATCATTAATGCGTAGCTAGGACATTAATATGTGTGTCGACATAGGAAGCCACCAACCCGTAAGCGATTTAGTACCGGTCCACCCGGCGAGGGTAACAAAGGAAACTCCATGTGGTCACACAAGGACTCGTGAGTGGGGCTCGCCCTGTACCCGATAGATCTACCCCCTTTGTTCCGTGGTCTTAAACAAGAATAATGGTGCTTTAAGTATTAGCCTATTCGCACGTGATCTACTAATTCATTCCGTAGCTTAACCATACCAAAGTAACATGTATTTCCTCCGAGAGTTATAAAACTGAAAACGTTTAACAGAAAAGGGGGACATGAACTCACTGGGTGGTCTC
Source organism: Helianthus annuus (assembly GCF_002127325.2). Classification (NCBI taxonomy): domain Eukaryota; kingdom Viridiplantae; phylum Streptophyta; class Magnoliopsida; order Asterales; family Asteraceae; genus Helianthus; species Helianthus annuus. The sequence goes on from NC_035444.2 coordinate 161,062,763, forward strand.
GTTTTGCGTATGCAGACAAACCCAGTCTCGTTGTTGTAGTTAGGACATTCTCGTCTCTAGTCATGAAAATCATGCACGTTTCGTAAATACACGTGTGTTTTGTAAAACCGGTATGTTTAGTCTAAATCATTCGTAAACCATTTAAGTTCCTTGAAATCCATTCACAACACGGTTTAGAATATGAGTTTTCTGTCACACCCCCAAAATCCCACCTGCGGAGTACTACCGCTTGGAGGCGTGACTGACCAGGATCCAGCCACCAATCATACTGAACAAGCATATAAGTAGTTATAAAAGTTTAACCATCACGATTGGTGTTTCAAAACAAACAAGTTAAGTTGCAAGCGGAAGCATAAGTTTAAAGTTATAACATAAGTTCCAAAAGTTTCAAGTTTAACATAGTCTTGTAGCAATCCCTGTCCCACAACGATCTTCCTCCATGCAAGCTCCAGCTAAGTACCTATGGTCCTGCAAAGCATGTAGTAACGAGTCAACAACTAGTTGAGTGAGTTCACGGGTGGGCGCTAGTTTTAGTTGTTTCGAAAACAGTTTACTTTATCTGGCATCCTGCCGTGGGGGTTACCCCATAGTTTTAAAAACGTGACCAGTTCATTCCCAGTTACTCCGGCACTCCGGCCGTGGGGGCTACCCCATGTAGTTATCAGGCATTTCGGCCGTGGGGGCTACCCCATGTACATCATCTGGCTCTCCAGCCGTGGGGGCTACCCCATGTGTATACTAGACTCGTTACCGTATCGATTGCTGACTGTAGTCATGTTTATGTGCCCTGAAAAACATCAATGTCTATCATCATTGACGTGCCCCAGATCCATTAGTTCACGCCCGTCCTCTGCGGCACGGTGTGAGGCTTGTCAGACCTAAATAGCGCTATCTAACTAATGACCCGCTCGCCATTGGCCCGGCGATTAGTCGATACAAAAAGGAGGGACTTCGTGATAGAGTTTTAGTCTAGTACGTTTATCCGTCCATCCGGACGAGGAATCACATTCCTGAACCATTGACGTCCTACCCAAGGTAGACGAGGAACCACGTTCCTTAACCCCGTTCCCAACCCAGGGAATCCCATGCTTTGTAAAGGGTGTGAACTCACCTTGGTTTGCTCGGCAGTCAAACACAGAAGTCAATCAAGTCGCAAGTAGTCAATAACGTCCTAACACGGATATCACGTATAATCAGATTCGAACCAAGTAGTGCACAAATGTTCAACACGTTTGGCAAGCACGTTTAGCAGTAACAGTTAACAGTCAACAGTAGCACATACGGTTCACAAGTTCAGCCCAACTACTTAGGCCCTAACACGTAAAAGCAGTTAACACAGAAGCCCATCAGTCTGGCCCATTAACTAAGGCCCAAAGTGTGGTCTCGAGTCGCAACCGGACTCGCAAGCATGGTCTCGAGTCATGCTGTGTGTGTTGATCTCAGGTGGTTGCGAGTCGCAACCGGTGTCGCAACCGTGGTCTCGGTTAATCATGCTGAGGTCTCGAGTCGCAACGGGACTCGTAATCTATGGTTTCGGCTTGTCCTGTTATGGTTGCGAGTCGGTAGCAGTCGTTTTCAAGTTCACGTGTTGATGCAGATGTAGTCAGATTAATGGTACAATATAATCAGGCCCAAATCCGGAAATAACCAATAGAATCCCACTAACATATTTCCTAATCAGGCCATTAGTCAAAGATGGATCAAAATCACAAGGGTTTTCAATCTTCAACTATCATTCAAAGTGTTCTTCAAATATTCAAACTTATATTCATCAAGTTCATAGCATTTTCAACACTTATATCAACCACAACTAAGAACAATCATCAAGACACGATTTACTAGCATGCATCCTATATGACAAACATGTTCATTAGCCGATTTGTTTAGTTTAAACACCCACTTTTCGGATCCAAACCCAAGTGTAACCAATATCATTATTCACCTTTTTAACATACAATGAACCCATTTTTAACATCAAGCATTTATGCAAATTTCAACACATAACAAGAACATTCATGAACCGATTTCTTTTCAAACATCATGCATAACTAAGTTAACTACCATATTATCACATAATCTCACCATACAAACATAACATGAACATATTAACACTAACATTCAACAAAACATCAAGAACACTAACCGGTTATGGGTTTCGAGGGTGTGTGAAAAGCTTCCAACCGGGTGTGTGTGTGAGCCGATCCAAGTCCAAAGATCCGAGAATGATGGGGTGTTTGTGTTCTAGAGTTTAAGTGAGAGATAGAAGTAGGAGAGTATGTGGGTGTAATGTTTCAACAAATGGCAAAGTTAACTAAGGGTGGTGTATTTATAGTCAAGTTCCAAATGATGCATCCTTAGTGGGTTTCGAGTGGGGGTTCACGGCCCAAAGGCCCAACCGGCCAAAGGTTCTCGGCCCAAGTCCACTCGAGACCTCATGGTCTCGAGTCGGGTTCTTTGTTGTTTCGTGTCGGGTTCTCGGGTCACATATAACACGTACACAAATATATACAAATGCACACATAACCAAGCACCTATCACATAAAAAGGTTCACGTTATCATTTTAACTAGTCACATAACGTACAAGTAAGTTACAACGAAAGGTTCTAAATTTCGAGTTGTCACATCATCCCCAAGTTGAAAGAAATTTCGTCCCGAAATTTGATGGCACTCACTGAGGAAGCTAGTCAAGTTGCATGGTTTTCCCGGTTATCCTGGGGTGTCACATCCACCCCCCGTTGATCTGGAATTTCGTCCCGAAATTCCGTAGCTTCAGCCTCAGTAGCGTTTGTACTGTTCTCAAACAGTTGGGGATACTTTTGTTTCATCCGATCTTCGCGCTCCCAGGTAAACTCTGGGCCGCGACGTGAGTTCCAACGAACTCGAACAAGAGGTATTCTAGTGCTCTTGAGGACCTTAACATCCCGGTCCGTGATCTCGACAGGTTCTTCGACGAATTTCAACTGTTCGTCGATCGTGAGTTCCTTCAGAGGAACCACGTGCGTCTCATCTGACAGACACTTCTTCAGATTTGACACATGGAAAACGTTGTGAACTGCACCGAGTTCTGTTGGTAATTTCAGTCTGTAGGCCACTTTGCCTATTTTCTCAAGGATTTCGAAAGGTCCAACGTATCGTGGGTTGAGTTTTCCTCGTTTACCAAAACGAACCACACCCTTCCAGGGTGAAACTTTGAGTAAAACCCGCTCCCCAACCTGGAGCTCAAGTGGTTTCCTGCCCTTATCAGCGTAGGCCTTCTGACGGTCACGAGCGGCCGCCATGCGTTGTCGTATTTGAGCAATCCGCTCAGTAGTGTCTACCACATGTTCTGGACCAGTGATTTGACTATCCCCCACCTCTGCCCAACAGAGGGGTGACCGGCATTTACGTCCGTACAATGCCTCAAACGGAGCAGCTTTAATGCTGGTGTGGTAGCTGTTATTATACGAAAATTCCACGAGTGGCAGATGCTTTTCCCAGCTGTTGCCAAAGTCGATTACACAAGCGCGAAGCATGTCTTCTAATGTCTGAATAGTTCGCTCGGACTGCCCGTCCGTCTGTGGGTGATATGCTGTGCTCATATCTAAACGTGAGCCAAAAGACTTGTGCATTGCCTGCCACAGTTCCGAAGTAAAACGTGCATCTCGATCAGAGATAATAGAAGTGGGCACCCCGTGCCTCGAAACAACTTCCTTGAGGTATATTTCTGCTAAAGTGGAGAACTTATCCGTCCCCTTGATTGCCAAGAAGTGTGCGGATTTTGTGAGTCGATCCACGATCACCCATATAGTATCGTTTCCGCGCTGTGATCTAGGTAGGCCAGTAACAAAATCCATGGAAATCTGCTCCCATTTCCATTGTGGTATCTCTGGTTGCTGAAGTAGGCCTGAAGGTTTCTGATATTCCGTCTTAACTCGCGCACAAGTCAAACACTTGCTGACATAAGTTGCTATGTGGGCCTTCATGCTAGGCCACCAATACGTGGTTTTAATATCGTGGTACATCTTGTCCGAACCAGGGTGTACCGAGTAGCGAGATTTGTGCGCTTCATCCATCACAAGTTCTCGTAAATCGCCATAGAGTGGGACCCAAATGCGTCCTGTTACATAATAAGCACCGTCTTCCTTCTGTTCTAAGCGTTGCCTTGACCCGCGTAGGGCTTTGGCTCTAATGTTCTCCGGTTTCAGTGCTTCTATCTGAGCAGCTCGTATTTGCGAAGGTAGACTAGAATGGATCGTGAGTTGTAGAGCTCTTACGCGCTTAGGCGTAGTGTCCTTTCGACTGAGGGCGTCCGCCACTACATTGGCCTTGCCCGGGTGATACCTGATAGAGCACTCGTAATCATTCAGCAGCTCGACCCATCGTCGCTGCCGCATATTCAGTTCCTTCTGCTTGAATATGTGTTCTAAACTTCTGTGGTCGGTGTAGATGGCGCACTTGGTTCCGTATAGGTAATGCCGCCATAGTTTAAGTGCGAAAACAACAGCTCCCAGCTCTAAATCATGTGTCGTGTAGTTCTTCTCGTGAACTTTGAGTTGTCGTGAGGCGTAAGCTATGACTTTATCTCGTTGCATCAATACACAACCAAGACCTTGAATTGATGCATCACAGTAAACCACAAAATCTTCTGTGCCCTCCGGCAGTGAAAGGATAGGTGCACTACAAAGTCTATCCTTTAGGTGCTGAAAAGCCAACTCTTGTGCATTTCCCCAATGATAAACAACGCCTTTCTGCGTTAGCAAGGTGAGAGGCTGCGCGATCTTAGAAAAATCCTTGATGAATCTCCTGTAGTAACCTGCCAATCCCAAGAATTGGCGAATTTCCTTTGGTGTGCGAGGCGCAGGCCAGTTCTTAATAGATTCCACTTTGGATGGATCAACGTGAATCCCATCCTTGTTCACCACATGCCCTAGGAAATGGACTTCACGAAGCCAGAAGTCGCACTTCGAGAACTTTGCGTAAAGCTGTTCCTTCCGGAGGAGTTCCAAAATAAGTCGTAGATGTTGTTCGTGTTCCTCTTTGCTCTTAGAATAGATCAGGATGTCGTCGATAAAGACTATAACAAACTTATCCAGGTACGGCTTGCACACTCGATTCATCAAATCCATAAAAACTGCCGGTGCGTTCGTCAGCCCAAACGGCATTACCAGAAACTCATAGTGCCCATATCGAGTCCTAAAGGCCGTCTTAGAGACATCCTCTTCCCGAACTCTCAGCTGGTGATATCCCGATCTCAGATCGATCTTCGAATAGTAGCTCGACCCCTGCAACTGGTCGAACAAGTCGTCAATACGCGGTAGAGGATAACGATTCTTCACAGTCACCTTGTTGAGTTCGCGATAGTCGATACACATTCTGAAGGTACCATCCTTCTTCTTCACAAATAACACTGGAGCTCCCCAAGGCGATGAGCTAGGACGAATAAAACCCTTATCCAAGAGTTCTTGTAGTTGCGTGGAGAGTTCTTCCAACTCTGATGGCGCTAAACGATAAGGTGCACGGGCTACAGGCGCGGCTCCAGGAGCTAGATCAATCTGAAACTCGACTTGGCGATGGGGCGGAAGACCAGGTAATTCCTCAGGGAATACCTCAGGATAGTCGCGTACAACCGGAAAATCCTCTAGCTTCTTCTCCTTCTCTGTGGTATCAGTAACTAAAGCCAAAATCGCAGTGTGGCCCTTTCGTAAGCATTTCTGGGCCTTAAGAAGAGAGATGATGTTCTCAACAGCACTTCTCTTGTCGCCACGAATCATGAGAGGTTCACTACCTAGACCAGGAATGCGAACGATCTTCTCGTTGCAAAGAATCTCTGCTCGGTGTTGGGATAACCAATCCATCCCAATGACAACGTCGAAACTACCCAAGACAATAGGAATAAGATCGATAGAGAAAGTCTGGTTAGCGAGAATAAGCTGACAACCCTTGACTACGTGTGAGGCTTCCAAACTCTTACCATTAGCTAGCTCTACGGTGTGCTTGTCGCTCAGGGGTGTAGGAATACGCTTAAGCATCTTACTAACTTCTAGTGACACATAGCTAGTATCGGCACCCGAATCAAATAAGACTGTAACATAAAAGTCGTCGAGAAGGAACTTACCCGTCACCGCGTTGGGATCATTCCTTGCTTCACCTTGACCAATCACGAACACACGCCCCCTAGCACCATTGTTGTTGTTGTTCCCATTGTTACCATTCCCCTGACTGTTGTTGTTGTTGTTGTTCAGTTGGGGACAATCCTTCTTGAAATGGCCTTCAGCTCCACACTGAAAGCACCCTTTGTTGTTACCCTGTTGATGTCGCTGGTTCTGCTGAGGTTGCTGACGATTCTGGTTGACGGGATATGCGCTCCTGCAGTCCTTTGCAACATGACCAGGCTTGTTGCATCGATGACAGTTGCCCCTGGTGCATGGCCCACTGTGATGTAAACTGCAACGGTTGCACTTGGGGTGATTCCCCTTGTATCCACCATGACTTTGACCACCAGACGACTGCTGACTGGGGCTCTTGTGATCGTCCGTCTTTCTCTGCTGATACTGAGTTTGCACTGAAGTTGAACCCCTGCTTGAAGTTCCATCCCATTTCCGTTTATCCCCACTAGAAGCACCAGAAGTAGTTGCAGCACCTATACGCTTCGGTAACTTGTTCTGCTCCACCGCCTGATCAGTGAGACGGTGAGCCAACTGTACAACCTGCTGGATAGTAGTCAACCTCGCTGAAGTCACATGACTTTGGATTTCTGGCACCAAGCCCTTGAGATAGAGCTCAATTCGCTTATACGGAGGATCCACCATAGTAGGACACAACAAGGCAAGCTCATGCGATCTCTTAGTGTATGCCTCAATCTCCGACCCCGACATCTTAAGATTGTAGAACTCATCTTCCAGTTTGTGAATGTCGTCACGACTGCAGTACTCCTCCCTGATCATTTCCTTGAAGTTTTCCCATGGGGTGGCGTTGGCAGCAACCAACCCTAACATTTGCACTTGAGCATTCCACCACGTGAGAGCCAAACCCTCGAGAGTACCAGTAGCATACTTTACCCTGCGCGCTTCAGGGCATTCACACATTTCGAACACAGACTCCAGTTTCTCAAACCAGTGTAGGAGACCTACTGCTCCTTCAGTGCCGCTAAAAGTTGTGGGTCGACAGTCCATAAAGGTCTTAAAAGTGCACACCGGTGCCTGAGCGTACTGACCTAAGGTAGGTGAAAGAAAAGACAGAGTTTAACACAAAGGTTGGTCCACGAGAGTAGGATCCAAATGATCCTAGAACAATTTCGGACTGCAGGATATACCTCCCGCGTGTGCAGCTGCAAGCGCTGCGGCAACTCGCTCGTTGATCAAAGCCGTCAACTGGGCTTGTGTCATGTTAACGCGTCCAGACATGGTTCTTCATAACAAGGGTAATACGTGTAAGAGAGAGGTTCGCGAAAGTACGATAGTAAGACAGAGTAAGCACACACGTGTTCAAACAACAGTAGCTATACTAATCAAGCATACCATGAGCAATGTACTACGCAACTAACAAGTAGGCAATATACATACATCATATTACCTAGAACGTCGAGCCTTGCATGAGGAGCGAAGTGTCGTTGTGGACCGTTGAGCACTGTTCCGGTTATAGTCTGGTTTTAACAAAAACGTTTCTCCTTTATTAAAACCAAGTTCACTATAACCAATGGCTCTGATACCAATCTGTCACACCCCCAAAATCCCACCTGCGGAGTACTACCGCTTGGAGGCGTGACTGACCAGGATCCAGCCACCAATCATACTGAACAAGCATATAAGTAGTTATAAAAGTTTAACCATCACGATTGGTGTTTCAAAACAAACAAGTTAAGTTGCAAGCGGAAGCATAAGTTTAAAGTTATAACATAAGTTCCAAAAGTTTCAAGTTTAACATAGTCTTGTAGCAATCCCTGTCCCACAACGATCTTCCTCCATGCAAGCTCCAGCTAAGTACCTATGGTCCTGCAAAGCATGTAGTAACGAGTCAACAACTAGTTGAGTGAGTTCACGGGTGGGCGCTAGTTTTAGTTGTTTCGAAAACAGTTTACTTTATCTGGCATCCTGCCGTGGGGGTTACCCCATAGTTTTAAAAACGTGACCAGTTCATTCCCAGTTACTCCGGCCCTCCGGCCGTGGGGGCTACCCCATGTAGTTATCAGGCATTTCGGCCGTGGGGGCTACCCCATGTACATCATCTGGCTCTCCAGCCGTGGGGGCTACCCCATGTGTATACTAGACTCGTTACCGTATCGATTGCTGACTGTAGTCATGTTTATGTGCCCTGAAAAACATCAATGTCTATCATCATTGACGTGCCCCAGATCCATTAGTTCACGCCCGTCCTCTGCGGCACGGTGTGAGGCTTGTCAGACCTAAATAGCGCTATCTAACTAATGACCCGCTCGCCATTGGCCCGGCGATTAGTCGATACAAAAAGGAGGGACTTCGTGATAGAGTTTTAGTCTAGTACGTTTATCCGTCCATCCGGACGAGGAATCACATTCCTGAACCATTGACGTCCTACCCAAGGTAGACGAGGAACCACGTTCCTTAACCCCGTTCCCAACCCAGGGAATCCCATGCTTTGTAAAGGGTATGAACTCACCTTGGTTTGCTCGGCAGTCAAACACAGAAGTCAATCAAGTCGCAAGTAGTCAATAACGTCCTAACACGGATATCACGTATAATCAGATTCGAACCAAGTAGTGCACAAATGTTCAACACGTTTGGCAAGCACGTTTAGCAGTAACAGTTAACAGTCAACAGTAGCACATACGGTTCACAAGTTCAGCCCAACTACTTAGGCCCTAACACGTAAAAGCAGTTAACACAGAAGCCCATCAGTCTGGCCCATTAACTAAGGCCCAAAGTGTGGTCTCGAGTCGCAACCGGACTCGCAAGCATGGTCTCGAGTCATGCTGTGTGTGTTGATCTCAGGTGGTTGCGAGTCGCAACCGGTGTCGCAACCGTGGTCTCGGTTAATCATGCTGAGGTCTCGAGTCGCAACGGGACTCGTAATCTATGGTTTCGGCTTGTCCTGTTATGGTTGCGAGTCGGTAGCAGTCGTTTTCAAGTTCACGTGTTGATGCAGATGTAGTCAGATTAATGGTACAATATAATCAGGCCCAAATCCGGAAATAACCAATAGAATCCCACTAACATATTTCCTAATCAGGCCATTAGTCAAAGATGGATCAAAATCACAAGGGTTTTCAATCTTCAACTATCATTCAAAGTGTTCTTCAAATATTCAAACTTATATTCATCAAGTTCATAGCATTTTCAACACTTATATCAACCACAACTAAGAACAATCATCAAGACACGATTTACTAGCATGCATCCTATATGACAAACATGTTCATTAGCCGATTTGTTTAGTTTAAACACCCACTTTTCGGATCCAAACCCAAGTGTAACCAATATCATTATTCACCTTTTTAACATACAATGAACCCATTTTTAACATCAAGCATTTATGCAAATTTCAACACATAACAAGAACATTCATGAACCGATTTCTTTTCAAACATCATGCATAACTAAGTTAACTACCATATTATCACATAATCTCACCATACAAACATAACATGAACATATTAACACTAACATTCAACAAAACATCAAGAACACTAACCGGTTATGGGTTTCGAGGGTGTGTGAAAAGCTTCCAACCGGGTGTGTGTGTGAGCCGATCCAAGTCCAAAGATCCGAGAATGATGGGGTGTTTGTGTTCTAGAGTTTAAGTGAGAGATAGAAGTAGGAGAGTATGTGGGTGTAATGTTTCAACAAATGGCAAAGTTAACTAAGGGTGGTGTATTTATAGTCAAGTTCCAAATGATGCATCCTTAGTGGGTTTCGAGTGGGGGTTCACGGCCCAAAGGCCCAACCGGCCAAAGGTTCTCGGCCCAAGTCCACTCGAGACCTCATGGTCTCGAGTCGGGTTCTTTGTTGTTTCGTGTCGGGTTCTCGGGTCACATATAACACGTACACAAATATATACAAATGCACACATAACCAAGCACCTATCACATAAAAAGGTTCACGTTATCATTTTAACTAGTCACATAACGTACAAGTAAGTTACAACGAAAGGTTCTAAATTTCGAGTTGTCACATTTTCGTTCATCAAAAAGTTGTTTATTTTTGCAAAAGTTGCATGTCTTTCCACTCCCGAAAACATTTGTAAAAATGTAAAACTAGAAAAGGTGGGGGTTATGAACTCACCTTGATGTCCTTGTGCAAGGCTAGCTTAACGTGATTCGGTGATATCACTCCAAGAATGTGAACTCGCTAGCCTGCAACTAAAGCATTCCTAATCAAGGAATAATTATAAGTTTCTAATTAAACAACGTAGTTAAACTACGTGTCCGAGCTCTACTGAGTCGTTAACTAACGACCCTAAAGTAGTGTTATTTTGACTTAGAATAACCAATCTATGGTTATTTGATCCCTTCTGTAATCGGGATAAACACACTAAGTATCGGAACCAACATAGTTTCCGAGTGATTTAGGATATATATATATATATATATATATATATATATATATATATATATATATATACAATGACGTGTTAGTTGTCGCGAATAGAAGGCGTAGATGGATAGTAGTATGACTTTTCGTAGCTTTCGTAAGACGTAAGAGAATAAGATGTGTATATATATATATATATATATTCGAAATCTTGACATTTGAAATATAAATTTCGACGTTTGAAATAAATATAAGTCGTCATATTTATTTTATAGAAAATGTATGAAGTCGTGGTGTGAAATAAATATTCGAACTTAAGATGTTTGAAATATGTACACACATTATATTTATCGTATAAAAGTGATGGGAATATCGATGTTTGAAATAATTATAAACCTTATGTTTATTTTAAATAAGTATCGATTTTCGTTAACTTATAACGTCGTCAAAATAAATATGTCTTTATATTTATTTTATAGGAAAAATTCGGACTTCGATAAGTGTCGTTTTTAGAATATAATTGTGAGTCGTGTTTTGGATTTTTAATGGAAAACGGACAGAGTTTCCTCTGTTTTTGGAATAACCCGACACTGAAAGTTGTCGTTATAATTTCAAAATTCAACAATTTTCAACAATAAAAATCACTATATGTAAAATTCCTATCGAAATACCAAACGTAACACTAAAATATCGGTTCGAGCTTGGTGCACGTTAACTAAATAAAGCAGACGCCATAACATAATATAAGGATTGTGAAATTAAGGTTTACGAAAGCTAAAGTATGAGATTATGACATATAGGCACAAAGAAAGAAGAAGACGCAAGTCACTCGAAGGCACAAGCATCTCAATATCGCGGTAAGTTCATATGAACTTAATTCTCCTTTTATGTTGTTCTACAGATGAATGTTTAGTTATTAATCCTAAATGTTGAGTTGTGTGTGATCGGAGTGTCGCGCTCCGGTCAAAGATAATATTTATAAGGGGACCCGGGGCACCACCGTTAAACTTTCTATAACGCGTTATGGGATAAGCACTTCCCACCGCCACACTTTGTATAACGAGTGATGACTTGTTGAAATTGTTTAACGCGTGGAAAAATTAACGGCGTGATGGTTTGGGTTTGTGAGTGGAATTGTTGGTTGGGGAGAAATTGTTGGGTGTGGTGATGAGTGATGACCACCCCCACTAAAAATGGTTGTGAGTGATGGAAAAATGGTCAATGACATGGCGAAACTTGATTGGTGCTTGTGAGTGATAAATTCTATCACTAGTGAACCACCCCTAGTCCCCTAAGCCCAAATTACTCTTAACTATGTGTTAGTGGTAGTAAGGGGTCGAACCACGAAGAGTATGTGGTTTGTGTGTGGACTCGAATGAATTAGAACAAATGTCATGATTTATGAAGCTTACTAGAATGTTTTTGTATTTTTGTTTAATTGAGAGATGTGAGTTTAGACTAAGTGAATTGATTAAATTGATTAACAACTAATGATTAACAATTACAAGAAAATTGATTACTAGAACAATAATAAGAAAAAGGAATCACACCCGGTTTCGGTAATTGCTAACCTAGGGTTTCTACAAGTTTTTAGATTCAACTCAAATGCATATGATTAGCGGATTTAGTGTACCGTGACTTAGGTACCAATAACTATCAACGTCCCGAAGAACGGACAAGAATACACTTTATAGTCAGCACAAGTAAAACCTAACCATGACAATGCATAATTACATATCACCATTTCGTAAAGTCATAACTTTTAACATCGTTCGACAAATTACGAATTCGCAACAAATGTAACACTATTATCAATGGTTTCAAAAATCAAACACAAGTTGTCACAAAGTTGAAGCAATAAACAATTCGAAACCCTAAATTAATAACTACCTACGCCGAGGTGAAACCGAGATGATTAGCCGCTCATGGTTGAAGAAGCTTGATCACCGGATGATTGGAACGTGAATGAAGTCATCTTGAAGCTTGATGGATGAAGGAATGGTGGATGATTAGGGTTTGTGGAATGATTGGTAATGGCGAAGTATGGAGAATTGGGGTTTATGGAGGAATTGGTGATTAGGAATGGTTTATGATGATGATCTTAATTTGGTTGATGTTCTTGATGATAGATGGAATAGAGATGATAATGGTAGGTGAGAATGGCTCCAAGACTATGATTCAAACTCTCAAATCCGTGTAACTCCCGAATTGAATGCTAAAAAACCAATTAAAGTCGTTCTCCTCACCAAACAACCAACCATTCTCGTTCCTGTAATCTATTGCCCGTCGCCTCCAGCCATGACCCCGTCGCCGACGGGTTCGTCTGTTGAAGTTTCCGTCCGACGCCCTAATTGACTGGTTACGGGAATCCTTGGCCGACGGGTTTGTCTGGAGCCCGTCCGGGACGGGCTATGCCCCGTCGCCGACGGCCTCTTGAACACCAATTTTCCATTTTTTTTACTTCTCGCACTCCCGATTGATCCGTAATGCGTCCTGGTGCTCTGGTTTTCGACCCGGTGACTCGTAAAGCTCCCGAAAAGCTCCTTAAACTTCGTTAAACCTGCATAAACACAAATCTAATTAAAAGTAGGCCATTCAAGATTAAACCTCATATAAAAACATAAAGTTACACGATTACGAGCACCGGTTTTCAACCACGTATCACATCCCCATACTTGTCTTTTGCTTGCCCTCAAGAAAATCTGTTTTTCACTTTCACGTGGGTCATACAACGAATACACTTCCCATTCCCGAGACAAAAGTTAAGGTCTAGTGTCATACAAAAGTTCACATTCTTTACAATTTCCACATATTTACCGGTCAAGTGAATAATCACATATACTAATGGTTATCCAAGATTAACCCGCCCGTAAAACTAACAAGTTATGCATATCCCTCACAATGTTCTCTCCACTCGGCTGAAAAGTTGGCTAATGTATGTAATGTATTAGCACTTCAATCAATTAATCGCTCAAAACCGATTAGAACACGTACCCACATAGGCTTGCAACTCAATCATTCTCCACCACCGATCACGAATACTAAGCACAAGTCAAAAGGTCTTTGAAGGGTTGTGATGGGGCTAGGCTAAGGGTAGGGAATAGGATATTTTAAAGTGGCTAAGGTGATGAAAATTCGATTTTTATTACAACGCAACTATTCTAAACTCAAGTAAACTAAAGACATCAACTATAAGGCAATGATTTTCGCCTTTTATTTAACAACTAGAACACATATTTTTGTTCTTTTCTCAATGGGTTTTCTGTCACACCCCGATTTCCACGTATATCACCGGTGGGCCCGGTGGGGGATTTCCGTGACGTAGTTGGCAACAATATAGTCAAACCACACAATTATATGAATGCACAGCGGAAGCAAAAGATAAATATATTACGTTCCGAATATGAAATAACATCAAGTGTTACGACGGAAAGTAAAGGATCCACAGGTGAATCAAATCAAAGAAATTGTTCAACAGACTTTAGACGCCTAGAACTCGCAAGATTCCTTATTAATGTCCTGAGCAGCTTCCCAGCCTATTACGTACTTGTACCTGTCACTTAGACTTTTGAAAATACGTCAGTTTTCACTGGTAAATACACCCAACTGACTCATTTGAAAAGAGTTTAGGAAAAATTGGTTTAGATGCACCAGGCACAATTTATTTTGACACTTTGATTAAAATGCACAGAGGTAAAATTAATCTTTTATAACTTGAGACAATCATATTTATGATCCTGTATACAGATTTACATGTTCGTTGTACGTTCAGGGCCCGATATAGAAACCGAGTCAAGATTAACAGACACGTCACAAGTATAGGCCCACTGAGCGTGAGATACCGTTTCCCTTATGCAGCAGTCAGGTGTATGCCTACACCCCGTGCATAAGACGTGACCATTTTATAATACAATGATGTCAAGGATATCCGGGACATGGTCATTAACCCCTAAAGGCTTTTATTTCAAACAATACAGATCAAACCGGGTTACCTCAATAACTTAATCACAATCCGATTAAATATTCAATACCCGACCAAGCGGTATTATTATACCGTATCCCAAGCCCGTATAGGGAAATAAGTTAAGAGTATTTACCTGAGCTAGCCCCTGTCTTAAAATAGCAAGAATAATAACTCAGCCGTATTCACTTAAGTAAGCGTAGGTACAATTTACCAGAAGGCTCTAGTCTGGAATGATGGTATAAATAACCAATTAGAATGCTAACGGGTCTTTAATTAAGCCTAAGCTTAGACCGGTTAGTCTTAAAGAATTGTTACGGTTTAATCGCGTGAAAGGCGAAAACCGTGAATGGAGTGTGATTTTGACCCAACAAGTTTGAAGACTTGTTTCATATGGGTATAACAATCATACTCTGGATTTTTGGGGTTAAAACAATATAGTTTGACCCGTTTCGGCTAAATTATGTAAACTAGTTACATAAGCCGAACCGTGCGCGCAATAGGCGCAACGGGTAACCGTGAGAGTCTTACGCTTATTTCCTAAGTCAATATGCCTTAAAGAGGTTGTGGTATCAGTAGGATACCTTCCGTGATGCCCGTAACGAGTTTAAGTTAATATTATGCCCCGTAGGGGTGTTTCGGTCATTTTAAAGACTTTTAAAAGGGCTTTTCGAGTTCTACAGGAAATCTGAGTTTCCCGAACAGTTTATAAAGTCTAAAATACTTTAATTATTATTTAAAATCAGTGGCAACTGGAATCGGGTCAAAAGACCTTGTAGAACTCATGTTTTGGCCAAAAAGGGCATATTCGGTATTTACCGAACCGTAGCCATAACCGCAGGTTATGAGCAAGGTAAAAATTATTAAAAATCTTTAAAATTCCCAAAATATTAATTTATAACAGTGGGTAAAAGTTTTGGTGACGAAATCTTGGTTTAGATGGGCGTTATGCTAATTGCGCCGTTTATTACAAAAGTTTATTTTAATTGCGCTAATTAGCATAACTCTCATTCTAGACCTCGGATTGACGTGAAACTTTAAGGACATGCTTATAATTTATTAAGCAAGGTTCTGGTCCGTTCACGTATCCGAAATACTCGTTTTAATTTCAAAAGGCCGTTACGGTCAACTTTTAGGCGAATGACGGGAATGCGCAAAAGACTCGGATAACTCATGAACCGATCACAGAGGTTCATTCCAATATGTGACCTGGTCCTAAGAGAGTCCTAAGGCATATCTATACCTCACTAAAACGGGTCAGAACTGAAGTCAAAACAAAAGTCAAACTTTTGCGACATTCGGCTCCGAACCGGTTCAATATAGCAAATGGTCGATTCAAACGAGCGCAAACAAGTTTATATACTTATTATCATGTTTTATGATTATCAAAACAGGTTTCATATCATTTATATCATAGATTATGCAAGAATCGTTAAAATGGAATTCTGTTGACTTTTTATGCATTCGTTTGACTCGATTTTTGACATAGTTAGAGTGGTGATCGTGGGGAACCCTTTCAGAGGTTTATTACCCACATAATTACCAACACATAACCATTTTTGATTCGACATAAGACTGAGCTATTAAGGATTTATCTTGAAGTCAAACCGTAGTTACGACGGTTTGATTTTTAGCTATATTACTAAGTAAAACTAAACCACAAAGGATTTAAACGACTTACAGAAGCTTGAACACGAAATAGGATGCTAGAATACAGCTTGGAAGCTCCAGAGATGATCAAGAGAAAGTGTTTGAGGTGTGGTGAAACTTATGCACATAACATGCCTATTTATAGCAAAGTTTTCATCACAACTTTTGACACACAGGTCCCCCAACTATCCACAACCTTCCAACATGAGTTCCTAATGCTTAGGGGTTGTTTAGGGACCAATTGGCAGGGTTTAAATGCATCTCATGGCGTTTAGAAGGCTGAACAGCCAAGTTAAGCATGTTTCTGCATCTGGGCGCTTGACGCGGCCCGCATGGAAGATCCATGCACTTTGTACGCGGGTCGCCTGAGTTCAACATCAGACGCGTACAATTTAGGAGGCTCGCGGCCCGCCTCAACTTAACCCAAAACGCAACGCGGCCCGCGAGAGGGTTATTTTTCAAAGATTTTAAATCTTTTGTAATGATGACTAAATCTTTGTAATAAATAACAGAATCTTTAGTAATCATTAACTTGACCTTTCGGGTTTTGAAGGGGTAACAAAATCTTTAGTAATTAATAATGAAATCTTTAGTAATCATTAACTTGACCTTTCGGATTTTGAAGGGGTAACAAAATCTTTAGTAATTAATAATGAAATCTTTAGTAATCATTAACTTGACCTTTCGGATTTTGAAGGGGTAACTTTGCGATTTGGTCCTTGATTATTTACTGCTAAGGGCCTTGTGTTATTTACTCGCTTAGTTAAGTCCCTGGTTAGTTTATTTAATTATTCTGAAAGCCTTAACTTTCATTATTGACGCTTTTAACCCTTCTCATACGAATTCGATCGTAATTTCTCGTTTTAAAGCGGAACTTCGCAGAATTTATACAATATATTCTAGTGAGTGTATAATACTGTTACAAAGCCTCGGGAGCGTTAAAGGGCCACTCAGAGGTATAATTAAACATGTTGACACGGTTAACCCCTGTAGCTTGTAATCTCTCACTTTCTTCCGCGTTTCGCTTCCGTACGATCCATGATTTATTCGTTTGAAGGTACGAGCATCGTTTAGGGTTACTATACCGTATATTTACCCTTCGTTGACATTTATAACCCTCGAATTTACATACTTTCAAGGTTTGTCAACTTTAGTCCTTTATTTAATATTTAATGCCACGTGTAAACTTATGACACGTGTTAACACATTATTGGACCCAAAATTTCGAGGTGTTACATCCTCACCCCCTTAAAATAAATCTCGACCCGAGATTTACTCAAACAAATAAGGGTATTTTTCCTTTCATCGTGGCTTCAACTTCCCACGTGAATTCGGGACCTCTACGTGCATCCCATTTGACCTTTACTATCGGTACATGCTTCCTTCGAAGCTTCTTCACCAGTCGATCTTCAATCGACAAAGGTTTTTCCAAAAATTTTAAGCTCTCATCTATATGCACATCTGTGTGTGAGATCACCAACGATTCATCAGCGAAGCACTTCTTTAGATTGCAGATGTGGAACACATTGTGAATTCCATTGAGCCCGTCTGGTAAGTTTAGCTTATAGGCAACTGATCCGACACGTTTGATAACCTCGAAAGGTCCTATGTATCTCGGGCTCAGTTTGCCCTTCTTACCGAAGCGCATAACCCCCTTCCAGGGTGATACTTTTAGTAGCACCTTTTCACCTACCTCGAAGTGAAAAGCTTTACGCTTTTGGGTCTGCGTAATTCTTCTGCCTATTTCGGGAACTTTGAGATGGTCACGAATCTGAACAGTCTTGTTCATGGTTTCGAACACTATCCCTGGTCCGGATAATTGGACATTTCCGACTTCCGCCCAACAGACGGGCGCTCTACACTTTCTACCATATAATGCCTCGAAAGGCGCAGCCTTAATGCTGGTATGGTAGCTATTGTCGTAGGAGAATTCGATTAGTGGTAGGTTCTTATCCCAACCACCGCCCAAATCGATAGCACATGTACGTAGCATGTCTTCTAACGTTTGAATAGTACGCTCTCTCTGACCGTCTGCCTGAGGATGGTAAGCCGTACTAAAATTCAAACATGAGCCCAAAGATTTGTTGGAAACTCTTCCAGAAATACGACGTGTTTCTAGTGTCCCGATCAAAGATAATGGACACAGGCATGCCATGCAAGGCTACGATCTTATCAACGTATAACTGGGCTAACATGTCGGAGCTATAAGTCTCCTTGATGGGTAAGAAATGAGCCGACCTAGTCAGTCTGTCGACTATAACCCATATCGTGTCATTTCCTTTCCTCGTTTTGGGTAACTTGGTAATAAAATCCATTGTTACACATTTCCACTTCCATTCAGGAAGTTTAGGCTATTGTAGCATGCCAGACGGCTTTTGATGCTCAGCTTTGACTTGCGTACAAGTCAAGCATTTGGCTACATAAGCGGCTACAGACTTTTTCAGGCCTACCACCAACAATTTGCCTTTAGATCCTGGGCATCTTATGGCAATTTTTAGTTGTTGTTGTTTAATTGGGGTTGCGGGCATTAATATATAAGCAATATGAACCGTCTTTCTTATTTAATAATATAAAACCTTCAGAATATTTGGGTCAGGCTATATGAGCCTATATCTTAAAACTTACTTAATCAAGGTTTCGATTGTTCTATGGCAATATGGAGTTCTCACAATGCTCCAGCCTACAGCGAAATGTTAAAATTAATTCTACCTGCCTTCCAGGAGGTAAGCAGGGAAAACTTATGAGAAGATAATCTAGATACAGGGAGACTACCGAGATTTTTCATATCTCAGGCTCCAGTTCATTCATTATTGTTTGAGCCAAACAAGTGACACATATAAGTCCACGAATTTCCAATTCGGGAACATTTACTTGGGCAATACCATTCTGGATATCTTCTTTGAATACTACTAGTCGACATTAGGACAATATGATCATTGGGATATCTCAGGGGTTCCATGTATTAAACTTCCATACTGATCAGGCATGGAAATAATCTATGGGACACATTAGGATACGCCAATCCTCATATGGTACTTTTATCAAACATAGTTTGGCATTCGCAGGCGATTGAAAAACAAATGAGAAAAATATATGAAAATAACATATGTTGTCGTATTCTATGCGAGGAAAGAGTACTCCTAGATTTTTCGGAAGGATTTCTTGCCGATTTGAGAAAAATTGGTTAATTTGGTTTCCTTGGTAAGTTATATCTTGCAGATAATATAAAAGTTTGCTAAGCTTATGGTTTATGAAAATTTATTATTGCCTACATTAAATCAGGACACTTAGCCGGAAATTGTCATTGGTAAACGATAAGGGATGTACTTGATGACATCGTGAACTGCCTTTGGGCATTCATCAGATGAGTTCAGGCATTTCTTCCTTTAGCCTTTCCAGGCTTAGCTGTACTTTCCTTGACAGCTTTATGGAATCTAGTTCTGATGCGGCCTTGCTTACCACAGCCGGATTGATGACCAGTTTTCTTAGCAGATGTTACACTGCTTTGGTCTTTGTTCAAAGCAACACTGTTCCTAGTGTCTTTTATAGCAATTCTTACATACAGGCTCTTACTGAACTTTCGTTGCTTTTTATTAAGCCTGTATTCGCTCTCTTTCTTAGATTTATGGGAGTTATCTTCCTCCTTTGGTTCGTCCTTCATATACGAAGTCTGACCAAACTCTTTTCATGAGCAATTGGACATGGTCTTGAATGAAATTCAGAGCGAGGAGCATTCGGCCCTTGGATTATTTCATGAGCTTTCCATGGTCCTTCCAACTGCTGCGTAACCACAGCCAGGAGATCAACTCCATTAATTTTTAGGTTTACGTTTGTAATCTTTCGTCGCATTAATAGTATTGCGACTCTCGTCTGCCTCATCCGAGTTTTCCATACTCGAAACTTGGTACTAATCACCAAGATTTAACAATTATTAGTCATCATTCTGATGACCTGACTTAGATTAGCCACGACATTCATAAGCCGTATGGGTCATTCTGTTCTGAACATTCTTAGTGAATGCTATCTGGATGTATATCTATTACATTTAGCTTAGGTCACAAAAGGACCATCAATGGCCTTTAAGGTTTGGAGCTAGTCCAATATTTGCTTGACAGGGGACCATAATGTCACAACTGTCTTTGTCACAAGGACGTTTATAAATAGCTCAAAGGCTATCCTTACATGGCCTTGGTTATATATATGTATATACATAAATGGCACAGAAGCCTGTCGCGAGGGACGTAGAAAGATATGGCGATAAGCCTAGTCTTTGAAGGATATAAGTAATCATATGGCACGAAGGCCTTGTCGTAATGACATTTAGATGTGGCACAAATGGCCGTGTCTCCAGGACGTCATAGGACCTGGCACTAAGGTCTGTCACCAGTGATGTTAACATTTAATATGTTAACTTGTCACGAACGACGTATTAAAGCACGGAGGCTAGTTATAGGTGACTTGTAAAATAAATTGTGGGTTTGTCACAAGGACATCAATTCATAGGTTGTAATCTTATTAGATCAGGAGTCTTAAGGCTTGAACATAGTTCTTCACCTTTGGACAAGGAGTCATAGACTACAACTGTCATCGTCTTGACAGACGATTTTATTGACAGGAAGGCAAACCAATTAACATCACTCGTGGATGTCTATCTATAATTATCGTATCTACCGATATTAGTCATGATCACATCGATCGCATGGACTATTAGGTTTAGGTATCATTCTACCATTTTGAATAGGGAATCATAAGGATCACCACTATTTTGTCTTATCGAAAATAGAGTAAAGTATAGCCCGTAGGGATTTCATCCCTAGGGATGTCAATATCATGAATTTATGATCATCATATTGATGATACTAGTCAGGATTGCAATGATAGTATAGACTATAGGGTTTGAGTATAGCTCACCCCCTTGGGCAAAGAATCACAAAAGATTACGACTGCCTTGTCTCAATTGGATAATATAATATGGCCCTTTAGGCAAAACATCATTAAGGATGCTTATAATGGATTCATCATTTTAGATGATATAAGTCAGGATTGCATTAATCATATTGACTATTTGGCTTGAGCATAGCTCACCACCTTTAGACAAGGAATCATAAAGACCACAATGTCAATGTCTCATATGGGCAATTTATTATAGCCCGCAGGCATATCCCTTTTAAGGGATATTCATGGTATGATCATCTTTTCAGATGGTATTAGTTGAGATCGTATGGTCTCTACCAACTATTATGCTTGGACGTACTCCAATTTCTTTAGACAGGGTCAAGGACCACCACTGTCGTTGTCTTATCGGACGACAAATTTAGCCCGTAAGCGCTTCATCACTAGCGGATGTTTATAACATGATCATTTTATAGGATGATATAAGCCGTGATTTCTAAATCATTAGGCTAGATAAGGAATTGGGAAGAATCCAATATAAGGATGACTGTTGTGATTTTCTCTAATCACATTTGTCAAGAGTGCTAACATGTTCTTAAGTGTTAACAAGGATCTGAATCCCTTGAGTAGGTTTTACCATCTTGGCCGCATAGGCTAGGTTTTACCTTTAAGATTCTTTTAAACTGCATACTGGCAGAGAAGGAAGGATATTTATTTTACTCAGGATTTTTATCATAAATCCTAATTTAAAAGTTAATACTAGCACAAATGGCCTAGTCGCGTAGACAAGTTTAATTTATAAGCCATAATTTCGGAGAATCGAGGCATTAAGGTTTGAATCAAAGTTCATTACCTTTTCTTGACAGAGAGTTGTAGGCTACCACTGTCTTTAGTCTCAGAGGAAATTAACTATAGCCCGTAGGTACTTCCCTTACAGGGGATGTTTGTTACGGAATTGCCCCATAGGGACATTTACTAACCATGGTAAGCAGAGACCATATTTGGTTAATTTATTAATCATATTTATTTAGGATTTCTATTATAATTTATCCTAATTATAAAACATTAGCAGTTCTATTAGTGGCACCCATTGGCCTGGTCACAAGGACAATTTTAATTTATAAGCTAGGAATCCAGAGAATCAAAGCCTTGAGGTTTGAACCTAGTTCATTACCTTTTTCTGACAGGGAGTCATAGACTACCACTGCCTTTTGTCTTATATGATAATTAGTATGGCCCGTAGGCACTACATCACTATTGGATGTCTAATAAGTTTGGCCCGTAGGCACTACATCACTAATGGATGTTTAATAAGTTTGGCCCGTAGGCACTACATCACTAATGGATGTTTAATAAGTTTGGCCCGTAGGCACTACATCACTAATGGATGTTTAATAAGTTTGGCCCGTAGGCACTACATCACTAATGGATGTTTAATAAGTTTGGCCCGTAGGCACTACATCACTAATGGATGTTTAATAAGTTTGGCCCGTAGGCACTACATCACTAATGGATGTTTAATAAGTTTGGCCCGTAGGCACTACATCACTAATGGATGTTTAATAAGTTTGCCCCGTAGGCACTACATCACTAATGGATGTTTAATAAGTTTGGCCCGTAGGCACTACATCACTAATGGATGTTTAATAAGTTTGGCCCGTAGGCACTACATCGCTAATGGATGTTTTAAAAATGATCATCTTTATTGACGATTTAACCCATGATTTATAAATCACTAATTTGGGTTTTGGAATCCATAGAAGGATTCTCTTATAGGAATGACGCGTGCGATTTTTAACGAATCACATCTGCCATGGATGTTAACATGATCACAGGGGTTAACTGGAATTCTGAATCTTTTAATCAGGTCTTACCATCTTGGCCTGGTCTTATAATTGACCCAAAGGCTAGGTTTCACACTTAAGATTCCTAATTAATAATTATCGCAGATCAATTTTAAATTGAGGTGTTAAATATGGATCTGAATCCAATTATGGAACTACCATCTTGGCCCGATCTTTACAATGACACGTGGCTAGATCTTGCCCTTTTTAGATTTTACCATTTTATTATAATGGTAGATCCTACAATAGGAAATATTATTTTCCATTTATTTAATATTCTTGTTTAGAATGAAAGTTTAAATTTAATCATTCCACTATATAAAAATATAAGGTTGCCCTAAGCGGGACTCGAAAATAATAATGTTGTCCTCGAAGGGACTGAAAGGTAAATATGTTCTTATAAAGACTTATTAAGGAAACGATCTTCAGCAAGAGGAGTTTCTTCTTCATTCATTTCCTGAATGCTTTCTCCTTGGTTGCACGTTTCATCCTGGTCGCGGTACGAAGCTCAGCAGTTCAAGACTCCGGATGTGGAGACTTCCTATTACAGCTCCTTCGCTTGGCGACGTATAAAAATTTGGAAGCAAAATTTCCAGATCAGAATTTAGACCATTCCTATGTTAAGTCTAGACTCGAATATGTGCAATTGTGTCATTGAGATTAAACACATAAGACTAGTGTTTAATTCACTCAATGTTGGCTCTGATACCAACCTGTCACACCCCGATTTCCACGTATATCACCGGTGGGCCCGGTGGGGGATTTCCGTGACGTAGTTGGCAACAATATAGTCAAACCACACAATTATATGAATGCACAGCGGAAGCAAAAGATAAATATATTACGTTCCGAATATGAAATAACATCAAGTGTTACGACGGAAAGTAAAGGATCCACAGGTGAATCAAATCAAAGAAATTGTTCAACAGACTTTAGACGCCTAGAACTCGCAAGATTCCTTATTAATGTCCTGAGCAGCTTCCCAGCCTATTACGTACTTGTACCTGTCACTTAGACTTTTGAAAATACGTCAGTTTTCACTGGTAAATACACCCAACTGACTCATTTGAAAAGAGTTTAGGAAAAATTGGTTTAGATGCACCAGGCACAATTTATTTTGACACTTTGATTAAAATGCACAGAGGTAAAATTAATCTTTTATAACTTGAGACAATCATATTTATGATCCTGTATACAGATTTACATGTTCGTTGTACGTTCAGGGCCCGATATAGAAACCGAGTCAAGATTAACAGACACGTCACAAGTATAGGCCCACTGAGCGTGAGATACCGTTTCCCTTATGCAGCAGTCAGGTGTATGCCTACACCCCGTGCATAAGACGTGACCATTTTATAATACAATGATGTCAAGGATATCCGGGACATGGTCATTAACCCCTAAAGGCTTTTATTTCAAACAATACAGATCAAACCGGGTTACCTCAATAACTTAATCACAATCCGATTAAATATTCAATACCCGACCAAGCGGTATTATTATACCGTATCCCAAGCCCGTATAGGGAAATAAGTTAAGAGTATTTACCTGAGCTAGCCCCTGTCTTAAAATAGCAAGAATAATAACTCAGCCGTATTCACTTAAGTAAGCGTAGGTACAATTTACCAGAAGGCTCTAGTCTGGAATGATGGTATAAATAACCAATTAGAATGCTAACGGGTCTTTAATTAAGCCTAAGCTTAGACCGGTTAGTCTTAAAGAATTGTTACGGTTTAATCGCGTGAAAGGCGAAAACCGTGAATGGAGTGTGATTTTGACCCAACAAGTTTGAAGACTTGTTTCATATGGGTATAACAATCATACTCTGGATTTTTGGGGTTAAAACAATATAGTTTGACCCGTTTCGGCTAAATTATGTAAACTAGTTACATAAGCCGAACCGTGCGCGCAATAGGCGCAACGGGTAACCGTGAGAGTCTTACGCTTATTTCCTAAGTCAATATGCCTTAAAGAGGTTGTGGTATCAGTAGGATACCTTCCGTGATGCCCGTAACGAGTTTAAGTTAATATTATGCCCCGTAGGGGTGTTTCGGTCATTTTAAAGACTTTTAAAAGGGCTTTTCGAGTTCTACAGGAAATCTGAGTTTCCCGAACAGTTTATAAAGTCTAAAATACTTTAATTATTATTTAAAATCAGTGGCAACTGGAATCGGGCCAAAAGACCTTGTAGAACTCATGTTTTGGCCAAAAAGGGCATATTCGGTATTTACCGAACCGTAGCCATAACCGCAGGTTATGAGCAAGGTAAAAATTATTAAAAATCTTTAAAATTCCCAAAATATTAATTTATAACAGTGGGTAAAAGTTTTGGTGACGAAATCTTGGTTTAGATGGGCGTTATGCTAATTGCGCCGTTTATTACAAAAGTTTATTTTAATTGCGCTAATTAGCATAACTCTCATTCTAGACCTCGGATTGACGTGAAACTTTAAGGACATGCTTATAATTTATTAAGCAAGGTTCTGGTCCGTTCACGTATCCGAAATACTCGTTTTAATTTCAAAAGGCCGTTACGGTCAACTTTTAGGCGAATGACGGGAATGCGCAAAAGACTCGGATAACTCATGAACCGATCACAGGGGTTCATTCCAATATGTGACCTGGTCCTAAGAGAGTCCTAAGGCATATCTATACCTCACTAAAACGGGTCAGAACTGAAGTCAAAACAAAAGTCAAACTTTTGCGACATTCGGCTCCGAACCGGTTCAATATAGCAAATGGTCGATTCAAACGAGCGCAAACAAGTTTATATACTTATTATCATGTTTTATGATTATCAAAATAGGTTTCATATCATTTATATCATAGATTATGCAAGAATCGTTAAAATGGAATTCTGTTGACTTTTTATGCATTCGTTTGACTCGATTTTTGACATAGTTAGAGTGGTGATCGTGGGGAACCCTTTCAGAGGTTTATTACCCACATAATTACCAACACATAATCATTTTTGATTCGACATAAGACTGAGCTATTAAGGATTTATCTTGAAGTCAAACCGTAGTTACGACGGTTTGATTTTTAGCTATATTACTAAGTAAAACTAAACCACAAAGGATTTAAACGACTTACAGAAGCTTGAACACGAAATAGGATGCTAGAATACAGCTTGGAAGCTCCAGAGATGATCAAGAGAAAGTGTTTGAGGTGTGGTGAAACTTATGCACATAACATGCCTATTTATAGCAAAGTTTTCATCACAACTTTTGACACACAGGTCCCCCAACTATCCACAACCTTCCAACATGAGTTCCTAATGCTTAGGGGTTGTTTAGGGACCAATTGGCAGGGTTTAAATGCATCTCATGGCGTTTAGAAGGCTGAACAGCCAAGTTAAGCATGTTTCTGCATCTGGGCGCTTGACGCGGCCCGCATGGAAGATCCATGCACTTTGTACGCGGGTCGCCTGAGTTCAACATCAGACGCGTACAATTTAGGAGGCTCGCGGCCCGCCTCAACTTAACCCAAAACGCAACGCGGCCCGCGAGAGGGTTATTTTTCAAAGATTTTAAATCTTTTGTAATGATGACTAAATCTTTGTAATAAATAACAGAATCTTTAGTAATCATTAACTTGACCTTTCGGGTTTTGAAGGGGTAACAAAATCTTTAGTAATTAATAATGAAATCTTTAGTAATCATTAACTTGACCTTTCGGATTTTGAAGGGGTAACAAAATCTTTAGTAATTAATAATGAAATCTTTAGTAATCATTAACTTGACCTTTCGGATTTTGAAGGGGTAACTTTGCGATTTGGTCCTTGATTATTTACTGCTAAGGGCCTCGTGTTATTTACTCGCTTAGTTATGTCCCTGGTTAGTTTATTTAATTATTCTGAAAGCCTTAACTTTCATTATTGACGCTTTTAACCCTTCTCATACGAATTCGATCGTAATTTCTCGTTTTAAAGCGGAACTTCGCAGAATTTATACAATATATTCTAGTGAGTGTATAATACTGTTACAAAGCCTCGGGAGCGTTAAAGGGCCACTCAGAGGTATAATTAAACATGTTGACACGGTTAACCCCTGTAGCTTGTAATCTCTCACTTTCTTCCGCGTTTCGCTTCCGTACGATCCATGATTTATTCGTTTGAAGGTACGAGCATCGTTTAGGGTTACTATACCGTATATTTACCCTTCGTTGACATTTATAACCCTCGAATTTACATACTTTCAAGGTTTGTCAACTTTAGTCCTTTATTTAATATTTAATGCCACGTGTAAACTTATGACACGTGTTAACACATTATTGGACCCAAAATTTCGAGGTGTTACATTTTCATTCTTTTTCGCAACAATTTATGATTTTTTTTACAAGTAAATCACAACTATACAACTTAAACTCCTATAATCGAATTTTCATCACACGGGTTTAAAAAGAAAAGGCTTATGGTTATGGGCTAAGTGGGTTGTCAAACGAAAGGTTTAGGCTCAAATTGGGTGACTAAGGGACTTGTTTGGTTAAGGATAGATAAATGGCGTAAAAGGAAAAGGTTTACCTAATTCCTTAATCATTCTCGTGCTTGTATTCGGTCTATGGTTTCAAACGTATCAAAAGTTGCAAGTTCTAGAATACGCGACTAATGGTCCACTCAAACAAAGAAACATGTAAATGTAAGTCTATGATATAAAAGTGGCTCAAACCTCACGTATAAGGGTTTGATATGTGATATGCATCAAATGCTAGTTCCTTAGGCGAATTACTCCCAAATAAACACCCGCTAAATACCCGTCATGTTATTAATTTGAACTTGACCAAGACAAAAGACCAAATGGGTTGTGCCATCCCTCATTGACTTAGTTACTTGTGCTTTTAAGATCGCTTTTGAAACAAGAAAATTTTGAAAAATTTTTGAAATTTTCCCCCATCCCCACACTTGAGGTAAACATTGTCCTCAATGTGTAGTGTTTAAATGAACGGGTCAAAATCGAAAACTTTTACTACTCCCCCATCCCCACACTTGAGGTAAACATTATCCTCAATGTGTAAGAACTAGAGTTTGAAAATGCACAAGGGATGTGACACGTCTAACCTTCCCAAAATCTCACCCCGAAAAATAAAATACAATGTACAATCCACTTATTACTAAACTAAGAATCAAAGTAAAAAGGAAACGCATGCACCTGATTTTTGTCGCTTGATGCTCATATCTTCTTCTTCTCTTCATAAAAACAGTTGTCCCGCGAACATGTTGTACCTACAAATTCTAATCCTTGTGTAGAAGCATGCTTCTCACAACCATCAAAACTTGTTAGTTACCTAGTTCTACCACTTTATGAAAATATTACCAAGCCATGCGTTATTTCACTTTGATTTATGTGGAAAATAATTTACAACAACAACAAACCTAACTCACTTTCGTAGGAATCACGGTTGCATTTAGCGTATGCAACAAGCCCTTTTAAACTCCCCAATAGCTTGGGAGGACGAGTAGGTCTCGTGAGGGTTATATAGGGAACACACCCACAATGTTCATATAACTAGGCAAAAAGTAGATAATAACGAAAAAAAAGGAATAAAAAACCAAAGTATAGAACAACAACACAAACATACCTTGCTTTCACCGCTGATATCTTTCGTTTGGATCCACTGGCGGGTTCGGCTGGTATGGATAACCAGTAAGAGCTTCAAACATCTCCCTATAGTTATCAAGTGGGCTCGGTCCTCCTTGAGGTGGTGGCTGATAAGGGATCGGAATGAAGCTGGAGCCTACGACCTCGGGCCAATGAGGAGATGGGTCGGATGGGCCTCGTGGAACGGGAAGGTTAGGCCGTTGGGGTAGTCGGTCCACCCCGAATGCTCGACATAAGGGCGGCCGGCCTCAATGTCTCTTTGGTGTCTCTCTTGATCATGGAGGATTTTGGCATTATTAATAGCCATCTCCTGTGAGACATATAAGGCACTCTAGCGGTTGTCCTCCACTGAGTTTCGGTCATGCCGCTCCTTTTCCTCCCTTTCTTCCCATGCCCGTCTATGGGCCATGTCTTCTTCCTGTAACTGTATCAAGCGTTCCATATGAGATTGTTGAAGCGCTTGGTGCAATTGTTGCTCCTCCATAAATTTCTCCATTCTCTCACGGTAGGCGGCTTGGGCGGTCCACTGTTCTGGCGAGTAGGTTCCGTGCATCCCTTCCCAATTCTCTCGCCTCCTATTATATTCTTGGCCCTCACCTATACATGCCGAGATGTTATCATAACACGCTTGTTGCCCGCGGTTAAAATTTCTGAATGACGACCCTTGTCTTTGTTTCACAAAACCTGCCACTTCTGCATTAATCTCCCTATGTGGCCTCATGTACCTCTACTGTGGTCCCCGTGGACCAGCAGGCTCATCCTCGTCTTCTTCATCATACATCTCCTCATCTCCTTGCTGCGCAACTGGGTTAAGAAACTCATACTTGTGACCCAATTTGTCGGTCACCACTTATTTGTTCCCCGCCATTCACATCAATTTTCCAATTTTTCTTCATTGAGGCTATGTTGAACTCTTCCAGCGGTTTGGACACCCAAAGTGATTCCGGAGGCAAACAATTCTGTTGCACAATCATGGCACTGATGTGACGTGCATACGGAATAAAACGCCTTTGAGACGCCTCTCGGGTGATCCATGTATTCATCATAACGATATGTCTCCAAGAAAAAGTAGGGGTCCCATACATCAGAGAATGGACAACCCTGCAATTGCTTGCTCTTACTCCTCCTTGATCACCAAATCGCACCATCACATTCTCTAGGGAAATTCCTTGAAGAATTTTCCCCTCAAGTGTCATTTGAACTCTTTTAGCATCTCCCCCATCATTGTATGGTAAAACAACCGATGTCATCTGATCCGGATCACCATCGTTCATATGGTTATCCAAAAATTGTTGCATGGTTGGATAGTCATATGCTTGCACCCCCAAAGAATCAAAACGAGCGATGCAGTTAATTGTTTCGAAAGACATCGTCATTGGCCCTCGGCTTGTTTTACCAACCAATTTCCACTGTTTGGGAGGACCATCCTTATTCACGAGCCTCAACGTTGACAGCCATTCACACACTTCCGCCAAATATATCCACGAAGTGTTATCTTCGCACCAATCAAGCACCCTTTCCCATCCTTGGCGTTCAAACATTTGCACGATTCCAATTTGTTTGAACTCTTCAACATTCACAACTCTTTCATATATAATGCTTTCTGGAACTGAGGTATTAACGTTGTTGACCATTTCCATTTCCACAGTTTGCCCTCTAACATCCTATCTTGATAACCCGATAGGGGTTTGTTTTTATCCTCATCCCAGACTTTGGCGCTTTTGCTATCCCGGAACTTTTCCCACGCCCAATCTTGCCTATACAGTCTTGCATCATTCTCTTCTACGGAGCTTAGTTGCTCCCACTTCCTCGGTATTAAACCGGAAGAAGATCCCACTCCAGATGATGAAGCTTGCCCTGTAGTCTTTTGCTTTTTCTTACTACCTCCAGCCATAACTACAAGCACAAAACAAACAAAACATCAATATAAACCCCAACCTTTGCTTAACTCTCAAACTTTGAACATGATGTGTGATGTTGAAATTTTAATTAACAAGTAAATGCAAAATCGCCTTTTTAAACTTCCAAAGTCGCTCATTTTATCATATACCTATCAATTTTAATCATAAACTCGCAAATTTTCATAAGTTCAACAAATTTCAACATCACCATCTTGTTTAATCATGTCAATAACAAGTGTAATCACTTCACTATAGTTATAACATGTCAATAACAAGTCTTGCCTCAGAGATTCAGAGCCATGCTACATCGGCTAACCTCGACAATATCCAAGACATTCAGTGTCTTGCTCATCGCCTCACGGATCAGGCAGTGGAACAGAACAGGCTGCCTAGTTGTATCAGCGCTATTACTACCGCTACCACTTCTGCTACTCCCGCTACTCCTAGTGACAACAAGCGGAAATGGGATGGGTATTCCAGCAAGGGTTCCGCTACCGTTCAGTCTCAAGCACAGCAGCAGCACAAGCATAGTGATCACCAGAGCCCGAGTCAGCTAACTTCTGGTGGTCAGGGGCAGGGTGGATATCGGGGAATTCACCCAATGTGTAACGAATGCAACAGACACCACGGGGGTTAGTGCAACAAGGGACGTTGCCAGAGGTACCTCAAGATGGGCAATGAAGCTAAGGATTCAGGAGCCCACGTCCTGCAAATCGGAATCGCCAGCAGCAACAGCAAGCAGAAATCCTATGCAAAGAAAAGATTTTTCGCATTCCTCGTTCTGGTCAAGAACCTCTCGAAGTTCAAGGCGACAAGAGTGGTGCTGTGGTTGGCATCACCTCTTTCTTGAAGGCTCAGAAATGTTTGCGGAAAGGCCACACCGCAATTTTGGCTCTCGTCACTACGCATCAACGAAAGAAAAGAAGTTGAAAGACCATCCAGTTGTACGCGATTTTCCTCAGGTGTTTCCTAAAGATTTACCTGGTCTACCGCCTCATCGTCAGGTCGAATTTTAAATCGAGCTCGCTCCAGGAGCAGCACCCATAGCTCGAGCACCGTATCGTTTAGCTCCAACCGAACTGGAAGAACTGTCAAAGTAGCTACAAGAGCTCTTGGAAAGGGGCTTTATTCGTCCAAGCACTTCGCCTTGGGGAGCTCCAGTATTATTTGTGAAAAAGAAGGACGGTACCTTCAGGATGTGCATCGATTACCGCGAACCGAACAAGGTCACAGTGAAGAACCGTTATCCTTTTCCACGCATTGACGACTTATTCGACCACTTGCAGGGGACGAGTTACTACTCCAAGATCGACCTTAGGTCCAGTTATCATTAGCTGAGAGTCCGGGATGAGGACGGCTTCAAGACAGCATTCAGAACTCGCTACGGTCATTACGAGTTTCTAGTCATGCCATTTGGGCTTACGAACGCGCCGGCAGTTTTCATGGATCCTATGAACAGGGTGTGCAAACCCTATCTAGACAAGTTCGTTATTGTCTTCATCGACGACATCCTGATCTACTCTAAGAGTCAGGAGGAACACTAGCAGCACTTACGTCTTATCTTGGAACTCCTTCGAATGGAACAGCTGTACGCCAAGTTTTCAAAAGGCGACTTCTGGCTTCGTGAAGTCCACTTCTTAGGCCATGTGGTGAACAGGGATGGGATTCATGTCGATCCATCCAAAGTAGATTCGATCAGGAACTGGCCTGCATCGCGCGCACCAACGGAAATACGCCAATTCTTGGGTTTGGCGGGGTATTACAGACGATTCATCAAAGACTTTTCGAAGATCGCACAGCCGCTTACTAAGCTGACACAGGGAGGTGTCACCTACCGTTGAGGAGATTCCCAGGAAACCGCTTTTTAGTACTTAAAGGATAGGCTTTGCAGCGCACCTATTCTCTCATTGCCAGAAGGCACGGATGATTTCGTAGTATATTGTGATGCATCGATACAGGGGCTTGGTTGTGTACTGATGCAGCGTGATAAAGTTATTGCCTACGCTTCACGACAACTGAAAATTCATGAACGGAATTACACGACGCACGATTTAGAGCTGGGAGCTGTTGTTTTCGCGCTCAAGATATGGCGACACTACCTGTACGGTACCAGGTGCACTATTTACACCGATCACAGGAGTCTCGAGCATATCTTCAAGCAGAAGGAATTGATTATGCATCAACGATGATGGGTCGAGCTACTTAATGATTATGAATGCGCTATCAAGTACCATCCAGGCAAAGCCAATGTCGTGGCAGACGCTCTCAGTCGAAAGGATACTTTACCTAGGCGTGTACGAGCTTTGCAGCTCACTATTCAGTCTGATCTTCCTGCACAAATACGAATTTCTCAGGTGGAAGCATTGAAACCAGAAAACGTCAAGGCTGAAGCCTTACGCGGATCAAGGCAACGATTAGAACAAAGGGGAGACGGCGCCTACTATGTAACGGGACGTATTTGGGTTCCACTATATGGTGGTTTACGAGAACTTGTGATGGATGAAGCTCATAAATCTCGCTATTCGGTACATCCAGGTTCGGATAAAATGTACCACGACACCAGAACTACATACTGGTGGCCTAGCATGAAGGCCCACATTGCAACCTACGTCGACAAATGTTTGACTTGTGCGAGAGTCAAGACAGAGTACCAGAAATCATCAGGCCTACTTCAGCAACCCAGGATACCACAGTGGAAATGGGAAGAAATTTCCATGGATTTTGTTACTGGCCTGCCTAGATCCCAGCACGGGAATAATACTATTTGGGTGATCGTGGATTGACTCACCAAGTCTGCTCACTTCCTAGCAATCAAAGAAACAGACAAGTTTTCCACACTAACAGACCTATACGTAAAGGAAATAGTCTCGAGGCATGGGGTGCCCACATCTATCATTTCGGATCGCGATGCACGATTCACGTCAGAACTATGGCAAGCAATGCACAAAGCTTTTGGCTCTCGGTTAGACATGAGCACAGCTTATCACCCTCAGACGGATGGGCAGTCTGAGCGCACGATCCGAACCCTAGAAGACATGCTTCGGGCATGTGTTATTGATTTCGGCAACAGCTGGGAAAAACACCTCCCTTTAGTGGAGTTTTCATACAATAGCAGTTACCACACCAGCATACAAGCCACTCCATTCGAGGCATTGTACGGACGTAAATGCCGGTCACCTCTCGGTTGGGCAGAGGTGGGGGATAGTCAGATTACAGGTCCAGAAATGGTAGTTGACGCTACTGAACGAATAGCACAAATACGACAACGCATGGCGGCAGCTCGTGACCGTCAGAAAAGACTACGCGGATAAGCGTAGGAAGCCATTGGAAATTTCAGGTCGGGGACCGGGTTTTACTCAAAGTTTCACCCTTGAAGGGTGTGGTTAGATTTGGTAAACGAGGCAAGCTCAATCCATGGTATGTTGGACCGTTCGAAATCACTAAAAGAATAGGCACAGTAGCCCACAGACTAAACCTACCAGCTGAACTCGGTGCAGTTCACAACGTATTCCATGTGTCGAATCTGAAAAAGTTCCTGTCAGATGAGACCCTCATAGTTCCTTTTAAGGAACTCACTATCGACGAGCGGTTGCAGTTCGTCGAGGAACCAGTTGAAATCACGGACCGGGATGTTAAGGTCCTCAAACACAAGAGAATCCCTCTTGTTCGAGTTCGTTGGAACTCCACACGTGGCCCAGAGTACACCTAGGAACGCGAAGACCAGATGACAGAAAAGTACCCCCAGTTATTCGGAACCAATGCAACCACTACTGAGGCTGAAGCTACTACTACTGAATTTCGGGACGAAATTCCAAATCAACGGGGGGATGATGTGACACCCCAGGAAAACCAGTGAACGATACAGCTTACCTAGCTTCCTCAGTGAGTGCGTACCAAATTTCGGGACGAAATTTCTTTCAAGTTGGGGATAATGTGACAACTCGAATTTCCAAGATTTCATTTGCGCATTTATTGCACGTTCATTGCTTGTTTAGTATTTAATTACACAATTAGTTTGCCGTGAAACTGTAACCTCTTGGATGCAATGAAGTGTATTGTGTGATTTTGCATGATTATGTTTTAATTGTGAAAGACTTGTCAAATGCATAAACTTGGTGGTGAAGCTGTGAAATTGTTTGAGATGGTGTATTATTGTAAAATCTATTAATTAAGGGTGTAAAGAGTTATTAGTGAAATGTGAATCATACTAACCCTAATCTCATTCCCTAATCATTCACTAATCATCACAAGAATCAAAACACGTACCCTCACATTCCCTAATCCTCTCTAGAACCATCTTCTCACCATTCTTGGATTCACAAGTTCTTTTGCATCAAGTTTGATTACCAATCCATCTAGAAGCAAATCAAGGTAATTGTTTAATCATTGTTTGTGATTGATTGTTGATTGATTGATGCATGTAAACCCTAGTTTCTGTATGTGATGTTTCTGTGCTTATTGATTCTGTTTATAGAGAACTGAATATGACAAGTTGTATGCCGATAGATGATTCATGAAAGGATTGTTTGTTGTTGATCAATCGAGTGATTAAATATGAATTCTGCGATGCAAGTATATGTGCTAGGGTTTTTCTGATCGCGTTAGAAACCAAAATGTAACTGATACTCATGAAACTGAAGTTTTGCTCGATGATTATTGTTTCACATAGCCCGAATTTTGGCAAACAAGAGATGGGGTCCGACTTTTAACCCCAAGACCACCATGTCCGACCTTTTAAGGGACCAAGGGTCCGAACTTTTTGACTCCAAAGCCCTAGTCCGACTTTTAATCCACACACCCTTGGTCCGAGTTTCCTTGTCATGTGATGTCCGAGTTTTAGTGAACAAGGGGGGTGGTCCGAATTCTTTATAATGTAACAAAGGGTCCGAGTTTTGATTTAAGTAGTCTTGGTCCGACTTTGTACATATATATGTCCGAATTTTATACTTGTAATGTTGTCCGATCTTTTACATGAGAGTGTATAGCGTCCGAGTTTTAAAGCATACAAGGTTGGTCCGAACTTTGTTATCACCAAAGGTCCGAACTTTGTTTAACACAAAGGGGTGTCTGACCTTTTCAACATATGCGCATTCCGTCTTCTTTTAACTCATGCGCAAGCCCGACTTCTTAATGCATGCGCCATGCCCAAACTTTATAATGCAAACACACATAGTCTGAGTTTCACTAGGGATTACTTGTCTGAGTTATGCTTGGTGCCTTTGGTCAGAAGTTATATGCTTTTACATGATGTCTGAGTTTAATGAATGTATGCAAGATTCGACTTTCAATATTGAACTGTCTGAGTTTTGATTGAGTATATGATATGAAGTATAGTGATGATACATGTCCTGAATTCAAATAATACTTGAAGAGACAGAATGAATTAGGATGCCAAGATCAGAATCCGGTATGATAATATGTGGTTATATGTTAAGTACGTTAACAGTGGCAATTAGGTTAATATTCACGTTAGATTAAACTGTGTGATCAAAGACGCGACGCATGAATTATGTGAATACGAATAACTGTTTACGTGATGTATGATTCTGTATATAATCGTATGATACTGAATGCATATGTATGATCTTGCATGTATGAATCGGTCTATGTGATATCATCCTGTACACAATAAGCACACAAAACACAGTTGCTTGATTTCCAATGACTTACAAACCCTAATTGGATGCAAACACTTACATCGTATCATGTGCAACATATCCTAGGTCGTGTGTAACGGACTTAGACATTTGATAAACCCTAGAGCATAGCATACCGAGCAAACCAAGGTGAGTTCACACAGCCAAGGCATGGGGTTCCCAGGGTGGGAATGGGATTGATTTATTTATTTGTACTTCTCTAGATAATGGAACGTAGTGATATGATCCTCGGGTGAGGAATGTGATTGGTTAAGATACTGCTAGACTAGTGATGCTTATAGAACTGATCTTCGCACACACGCCGGGATTGGCTGCGATAATATGACTGATCTTCGCACATATGCCGGGGTTGGCTGCGATAATATGACTAATCTTCGCACACATGCCTAGGAAGGCTGCGAACTATACACTAAAACTTCGCACAGGTGCCGGGTGGCCGCGATACAAACATACCTAGTCTAGAATACTTGAGAACTTACCCTAATCTTCGCATACATGCCTGAAGGGCCGCGATACGAACTATTATGATACATGACTTAATGAACGAACACAAGGCTTACCATACTATAACAATTACTGAACTATAAACTGTGAACTCGCTCAACTAGTTGTTGATCCTCTGTTACATGCCTTGTAGGTCGTTAGATATATGGAGCTTGCACAGGGAGGAGCAGGTCGTTGTGGAGCATGGATCGTGGATGCCATGTTAAAACATTTAAACATATGAACTTATGTTACACATTGGGTTTTCATACTTATGCTTCCGCTACACTTTGAAACTATAATTATGTTTTGAACACCTATCGTATTGAATGACTGGTTTACATTAATTTTACTTGATATTAATTACATGTTCAATATGATTGGTGGCTTGATCCTGGTCAGTCACGCTCTCAAGCGGTGATACTCCGCGTGTGGATTTTGGGGGTGTGACAACTTAGCCTTCATGTCGCTTTCACGCTTCAGATCTTCATTCAAACAACTGCGGGTACTTAGCCTTCATGTCGCTTTCGAGTTCCCAAGTGAACTCTGCGCCTCGTTTGTCTTCCCATCGGACTTTCACGATAGGGATGCGCGAGCGTCTGAGTTGCTTGGTTTGGCAATCCATGATTTCGACAGGCTTTTCCACGAAGTGTAGCGTTTCGTTGACTTGAAGGTCGTCGAGCGGTACAATCAGATCGTGATCAGCTAGACACTTTCGGAGGTTCGACACATGGAAAGTTGGGTGGACGTTACTAAGTTCCTCCGGTAGTTCGAGTCTGTAGGCGACTTTTCCAATCCTTTCCAGAATCTTAAAAGGTCCAACATATCGAGGCGCTAGTTTCCCTTTCTTGCCAAATCTGACCACACCCTTCCAAGGGGATACCTTTAGGAGTACGTAGTCACCAACGTCAAATTCAAGGGGCTTGCGTCTTCTATCGGCGTAACTTTTCTGTCTATCCCTGACTTTCGACAAGTTGTCTCGAATTTGAAGGATTTTGTCAGTCGTTTCTTGTAGTAACTCGGGACCGGTTAATTGCGAGTGACCGATCTCGTGCCACACAATAGGCGAACGACATCTTCTTCCGTATAAGGCCTCGAATGGTGCCATTTGTATGCTGGCATGATAGCTGTTGTTGTATGAGAATTCAACTAACGGTAGGTATTTGTTCCAACTACCAGCGAAGTCTATGACACACGCACGCAGCATGTCTTCAAGAGTACGGATCGTTCTTTCAGTCTGTCCGTCGGTTTGAGGGTGGAATGCGGTACTCAGATTAAGCGACGTACCAAGAGCTGCTTGAAACGTTTCCCACAATCGCGAAGTAAACCGAGCATCACTGTCACGGCCCTCGGCCCCGGTTTGACCCGGTTCAAGAGCCGCGAGACAAGAAACCCGTGGTATTTAATTTAGGTGACAGCGGAAGTCTTTTAACACAGGATCTTTTCATACTAAAAATGCCCGTTTAATATATTACATAAAGTTTTAGGGATAAAATCCCATAATTTACAATAAGATGATTCACAAGGAAATCTTTATTTCTCAAAACATGTTTCTTTATTTATTCACATTGAGCCACTTCTCTGAGCTTGTAGTGCTTCACGGCACTTTCCTTGGATCACAACAGATCACCTGAAACATGTTTGGAAAAGGTTTTGTCAGCAGGGAAATACTGAGTGAATCATTCAGTTTACTGAAAACATTACTTTTGTTATAATTCACAGTATTAAGAGCGACTACAATGTTTCTGATATCAAACCAACTACCCACAGTATTTGTCACTCGACCATCCATTGGCTAGCCCATTTGTCCAATGGTGTCTGTGACTGTGGTCAG
The DNA here is from genome assembly GCF_002127325.2 of Helianthus annuus. Lineage (NCBI taxonomy): Eukaryota > Viridiplantae > Streptophyta > Magnoliopsida > Asterales > Asteraceae > Helianthus > Helianthus annuus. The sequence goes on from NC_035444.2 coordinate 161,101,068, forward strand.
ATCACCCCTTGGCCACCCGTTTGTCCAAGTGTGACGGGAAACAAGTAATGTATACAAAACCACACATACCGGCTGTAACTTGGTGATTACAAAGACTTAATCCCTGTAATTATAACTTTGAAAATAATTTGGAGTTTTGTAAAACAGTTAATAAAAAGAGAATGACTCACATTGCAGAATTAACGAGCAAAGTACAAGCCTACTGATTTGCCTTGATTAACCTAATTTAACAATAATGCACACACACAAACGGGTTAGTAACTAATACAGCAGTTACGACAAGTCACGAGATTAAACCCTGACGATGATTTACAAGTGCAATACTTAATAATTCAACGGATTCACGACGAATAACAGAGCATAGTCTGAATTCGAACAGCACTCAAATATTCAAGTCGAAATCACGACAAATAATCAAAGTACAAGCTCAATTTGAGCAGCACTCGGACAATCGTTGGATAGTTATAATCGATCGGACGTTGTATCGTAATAGCGATCGAGTTATTACCCTGATTGCGGCAGCACTTTGTGAATCGTGTGTGGTGTGGACTGTTATTGCTATAACTCGACGTATACAGAGAATTTGGACGTCGTTTCAATCACAGAAAGCAAGTGCCAATGTCTGCTATTTATACTGATTTTTGGACACGCTTACGGACCGTTTGCCACTTCCCTTACGGTCCGTAAGGGAAGCAGTCTAATTATAGGCTAGCCAGGTTCGGGACTAGCTATGCTGAGTTGACAGATTTATAATTTAAAATTTTGACAACGAGTAATTTGGATAACCGTCAACTAGGGTTTACCCCCACCCCCCCCCCCCCCCCTGAGTTTTAGGGGCCCTGATCCTGATTCCGATTGTTCTGAAAATTTTAGGGTTAATGCAGAATCACTTGGGGGTCTCAATTAGGGTTTCCTTAATAGATAATTATTATTCTAAGTATTATTTTTAGTGAGAGTTGTTACATCCTCCCCACCTTAAGAAAAATCTCGTCCTCGAGATTTATTCGAATAAATGAGGATATTTGCGCTTCATTTCTGATTCTAGCTCCCAAGTGTATTCTGGTCCTCTCTTTGAATTCCATTTGACTTTGAGCAGCACTATCGTTTGTGCTTGAGAAACTTGACTTTTCTATCTTCGATCTGTAGTGGGTTTTCTACAAATTTCAGCTTTTCGTTTACCTCTACATCTTGAAGAGGTACTACCAGGGATTCGTCTGATAAACATTTCTTGAGATTGGATACATGTTAGTGCACTACATCTGTTGATTACGTCTAGGTGTCTAGGATCAGGTCTTACATCGTATTGTATAGCATAGGGCACGTTTTACGAGAAAACTCGAGTGTGTATGTGTTTTATAGGATAGGTTCGCTCATAGGGACATTATGATCTACGTTCGCTTTTTTGGCATGTCGGTCCGCTTATGTGGACTTGTCAGGTCCGCTCTTATGGTCATATGACGCATAAGCGGACCCAACTGCCTATATATAGGGTTGTTTGAGCGATCCTTAGTAGTGATTGTCGAATTCCATGCCGAAGCTCTGCCGGTGTGAAAATTGAGCTGTAAAACGTTTCAAATCAATAAAACAAGCAGTTAGAAGGAAGAACAAGCTATATCTACTTGCATTTCTTATTATTCCGCATCTGAAACGCAAGAGACAACCTCTGAACGACTCATTTGGGTCAGCAATCGATCCTACAATTGGTATCAGAGCCTAGGAGGAGTTTTTCTGCATATTATAGTTGGATTTCATCATTTCTTCTCATTTCTACACCTTCTTTTCTCTTTTTCGGGAGATTTCGCGGTCGAATTTCGTTCAAAAGCTCACAGATTGTGTATAATCATACTTAGACAAACCCTTGAAAGTTTCAGGAAGAAATACATCTTAAAAACAGGTCAAAACATGTTCGTTTTATGGATCGCTCGTAGTGACGTCATCATGAACCGCTTATAGATCACTGTCTGGTTCGCTCTTTTGTACATGTTTAAGTCTGGTTCGCTCCAAAATTAGTGGTTTGGATCGCTCATTTGTACATTTTTTTCTGGTCCGCTTCAAAGGAAATTCTTGGTTCGCTCCAAAGACACTGTTGGTCCGCTCCAAAGAACACTTTCTGGTTCGCTCATTTGGATCTTTCTGGTTCGCTCTTGTGTACAATTCAGGATCGCTTTTTAGTCAGGTTTCAGAATTAAAAACGGTTCGCTTTTGAGAACATCTAGTTTGCTTTTCTGTCACTTGTTTTGAAAAACGTGCCAAGTTAATATGGATTCCGAGTTCTACAACGCTTTTGCTACATCGACTACTCCAGCCGCAATTGCTCAAGCAATGAATTTAGAAAACGAGACGGGAACGACTCAAAAGCCCCCTAGATTGATGAGCATTGAGGAGTATTATGGGTGGAAGGATCGGTTTGAAAACTGGGTTCAGGCAAACCATCTCAGATCATGGGAATGCATATTGAAGAAGTACACATTGCCTCGAACAGATTTGCAAGTTGTTAAAGAAATATCCGAGTTTACTGATCAAGAAAGAGCAATGTATAGAGCTGAGAAAATGATGATCAGTTTGTTGCAGCAGACAATAAAAGAAGATATCTTCATCTTGTTACAGCACGACAAAACTGCTATGTCGATATGGGATGCTCTTAAGGTTAAATTCGAGGGAAGTGAAAACATGATCAAGAGCAAGAAAGCATTATTAAAGAAAGAGTTCGATTTGTTTAGCAGTTTGCCGGGAGAGGATACTAAAAAGCTAATCGAGAGATACTGTCACTTAGTGCGATCGTTATCAATGTTGGGAGTTGAAAAAGGTCGTGAGGAATGGGTGGATAAATTGGCTGACGCGTTACCTCAGAAAGAGTGGGGAACGTATTTGATGATTTTAAAAAATACTGGTGTGTATGACGGGCTGACTATTTCACAGTTCATTGAGAAAATTGAGAGTCAGGATCTTGAGCAGCAAAAGATCGCGAGAATGAACAGTCCGAGTGGTCAACAGGATGTTAAGATGTACTACCGGGGTAGTGTTCCAGTCACTGAGTCTGAAAGAAGTCCAAAGATTCAAACTGCGTTCAGTGCTGGTGATTCATCTGAAAAAGCTGATCAGGGTTCGAACAAGAGTAGCAACGGATTTTCATCGTTTCCGAGTGTGAATCCGAAAGAGACTAACACGAGTTTTCAGTCTCAGAGTACAAAAACAGGAAACGGATACGTGATTCAATGCAACATAGCTCTTAACTTCCAGAAGGCCGAAGCTTCTCTGAAGACACTGCTAAAGACCACATGGCACTTCTGGGTTCAGTTCTGTTATCCTATGAAGGTCTTGTTGCTGGTCGGATCGGAAATCCTATGCTCACCAAAGAGGATTACGATCAAATAGACGCTGAAGAAATGGAACTCATGGATATTAAATGGTGTCTTGCTAGTGTTCTTCGACGAGCTGAGAAATTCAAAACCATTACCGGGAGAAATGACTTTCTTGATGCACATGTCTCTACTTTAGGTTTTGATAAATCTAAAGTTACTTGTTTTCGATGCAGGGAGAAAGGTCATTTCAAGCGGGAGTGCAAGGGAAGAGAAGCTAGCGGAGCACAGAATCCATTCGGGAAAGATGATTACTATCGCAAAGCTATCTATCAGCAAGTTGGTCAATCCCAAGAACCGCAGACAGCTCACGGGAGAAAGATTGAAGATCCGAAGAGAGCATGTTTGGTAGATTTCAGCTGGAGTAATTACATATCATCTGAAGCCACAGCAGCACGCATTAGTGATCAAGATGATGAGAAACTACCAGAAGGTTTTAGTTGGGATATGTTTGTGGATAAGAAGGGAGAGTTCAAAGCCTTCATTGCCAAGATTGTCCGAGAGCCAGATTTGTTTGCTACTTGGATGAAATCTATTGGAGAGACTGTGAAAAGTGAAGATGAAAAGTCTGTGTCATCTGATGAAAGTTTAGACAGTATTGATAAACTTTCAGAACATTCTGAGAAAGTGTCAGAAAGTTCAGATGAAGGTTTACAGGGTTCAGATGAAGAATTACAAAGTTCTGATAAAAGTGTACAGAATGAAAATGTTCAAGAAAAAGAAGTTGTTTTTGATAAAACACTGATTGTTTCGGATGTATCATATGGTGATTCTGATAAGTATGTATAGTTTGATCAATCACCTGATCACAGCAGCAGTGATGATGAGGAAGAAAAACATATAAATATTGCAAAAACTCATCTGTCTCCTGAAAGTTTTCATTTTTATTTTGTAGAAAGAATGGAAAAACTGAAGGAAAAACGAGCTGCTAAAGAACAACAAGCTGAATCTGAAGGTGATATTCAGAACGCTGAGATTGGTGCTGAGAAGATTACCGAGTTGTGAAAAAAGAAGAAAAGGTGATCGAAGAAGAAAAGGTGGTTGAAGTTGTTAAAACAATTGAAGTTGAGAAGATTGTTGAAGTTGTTAAGCAGTGTGAGAAGTGCTTGGAAGTTTGCAAAGATTGTGCTGCTAAAGACGAAATAATAGCTGAGTATGAGAAGAAAAAGGAGCAGTTATTGTTCAATCTCAATTATGTAAAAGAATCATATGATGTTCTGAATAAAACAGTAACTGGTCTTCAAAAGACAAACTCAGAGAGAGAACAAGCACTGACGATGTTGAATGCAGTTTTAATGACAAAACAAAAAGCAATAAACTTCTACATCGAAGAGAGTGCTAAGTGGAAGAAAGAGTTGGAGACGGAAAAGATAGAGAATGAGAGAATTAGACGCTTATTGCAAAGTTATTCTAGTTCTGATTATTTCATTGATCGTATTTACCCAACTGTTGCAGGTATGGAAGCTTTCAAAGATGAGAAGCTAAAAGACAAGAAAGACTGTGGTAAGAAATCGACTGTTAGTTACAACAAATGTCCACCTCCAATTTGGGATGGTTATTCACCTAGAAGACCAAATGAGGAGAAACTGGAAAAAGCAGTCAATATAAAGCTTAAAACCGACACAACTGACGTTTTACCAGATAACATTGATATCACACATACCTCGTCCGATACTGATCATGAGTCTGATTTAATCAAAAAGGTGATCGATCAGGTGTTGGATACTGATGAGGAGTCTGAGTCGAAATCTGGGTCTGGAAAATCAAAGTCGTCAATCAACAGTCAAAATTCGTCGGATAAACGGTCTTATAGTAAAGAATTTTTATTGTCAAAAGCATATTTGAATGATGAAACATTCGAAGTTGTGTATACTTTGAATGGTTCGGACAAATTATATTACAATAAAGAGTTCCCGATAATGAGTATTAAAACGGAACTAATAAAAAAAACTTTCAAACTAATAGAGATTAATATTCCAGAATTAAAAGCTTTGAAAAGTTTTGAAAAACCTAAAAAATACACGTCTAGAGTTCAGCAACGGTTAAATAAGAAAAAGGGCAACAATTCGGGTTCTGGTTTTCAAAAGAAACCTAACCATAATCGTAGCTACAAAAAGAAAGGTCTTGGTTTTGTTCCACCAGAGAATGATAAAAATATGAAAAATTCTAAAACAAAATATGAATTTGTGTCAGGTGGAAGTGCTGAGGAGGAACAGCAGAAACCGTTCTGGAAACAGTCTAATAAAGAATTTCTTGCTGAACGAAAGAAGAATGGAACTGATATTTGTTATCAAAGAGAGACTAGAACCTGTTATAGATGCAATGAAGCTGGTCACATTGCATGGAATTGTTCGAATAATGACAAATCAAAACAGCGAGTTTCTCAGAAGTTGAAAGAGATAGTTGTTGATGTTGATACACCAACCAATAGACCTAAAATTTTTGAGAATTCAAAATTTGAAGTTGGTGAGTGTTCGGAAAAGAATTTTTACAAAAAGAAAGGAAAAGACAACCAGGTGTGGGTAGCAAAGAAAGGTGAAGTGAATGTTGACGATGAATCTGGTTCCACAAAGCCAGAAGAGTCACAGGTTAAAAAGAAGATCTCAGTAAATGATGAAGAGTTTCCATCATTGAAGTTTGAGGAAGTGAAAAAGAAAATTGGAAAAACTGAGATTTCGAATCAGTTCTACAAAGAAAAGAATGATTTTGATGTCGAGAAAACATTCAACGGAAATGTTAAGAAGATTTTTGGGAAAATGTTGAGTGGGAGAGCTAAAGGGGTTAAAGATTTTTATGCAACTAAAAAGGCAACATACAACCCAACTACTCAAGAACTGAAAGCCATCAAGTCTGAAAAGACTTGAATGGAAGTTTGTTTTCCATGATAGTAAAAGGACTATGCCGGAGATCCCAAGTTTATATCGTGGATCAGGAATCGGCATCATTCTAATGATTGAAAAGTTTGTTTTTGAAAGATTTTGAATAGTGTTTTTATGTATTGCAGGATGAAGGACTACGCCGGAGTTTCCAGGTTGGTAATTGCGAAGCAGGAATCGGCATCCTGATTGGTAAAATGGTGATGTAGACGTAACATTCCTACAAGCAAACTCATTTTCCGGAAAAGTCATTTCGATTAAAACAAACTTAAGTGTTTTGAAATCTAAATGAGAAAATGGTTTGTGATAGGGGGAGTTCTGATTGTTCATGTCGAGTGAATGGCGATTTGATGTGATTCAGTGTTAGTTGTCAAGTTTCTGTACAGTTTGTTTTGTTTTTCTATATTTTTCAAGTGGGTCAAATGTTTGTTTTCAAATTTCCTTTAAAATGTGTTTGCATTTTAGGGGGAGTAAGAAATATTTTAGAAAATCCAAAAACATTTGAAAATTTGAAAAAGACAAAAACATGATAAAATTCAAAAATGAGTTTTGTTGCGAAAAAGAGGAAATGATAGTACATCAGTAGGCTGTCACAACATGCTAAAGAAATATAAAGATAAAATGTGATAAACAATCTTACTGCGGATGTGTCAGTAGATTTTCGCACATTTAGTAAGTTTGAAACAAGATATAAACCTAATTCAAACTTGCTTAATTCGTGGGTAACTATTCTTGAATATATGGGTAACCCCTGAAATCTTGTTTGAAAGGTCCCATATTCTGAGATACTAGGTCTTTATACTCAGTGATATCTGGGGTATTATCCCGGGACTTCTGCTGTATGGAAGTACTGACCTAGTCCCCGGATAATACTTTCTGCAAATGCTTGAAAAAGCGCCGCCCTCAGCAATCTGATGAAACAATAAAATTGATAGTCATTGCTGTTGTAAAAAAGATCCTCTAAAGGGGACCCACCAAAAGTCGAGCCGTCATCTCTCTGCTGAACGGAAGTTCTGACCTGAGCTCTCACGGTTTCGCATCTAACCCCTTTACAGATATCATCTATGGTATACTCACCTGTAAGACTGAATATTTGGGATCTGGATACGGGAGTATATTCAAGTGGAGTGATACACAATTAAGTTTAAGTCTCTAAAACATTAATATCGTATCTCGAATCAATTGAAATTTGTGTTGAGAATTTAAGTGGACAAGCATACTGACAATCTAGGTAAATTGTTTAAAGCTTAAAATGAAATCAAGCTTAACGGTGTTGGTGATTTGTCTCATAAACTGATATGATCCTCTTGCACAAACTCACAAAAATATTGTTTGTAAATATTTCATTTCTGTATGTTTTTGTTCACTAGTAGTGTCAGGTAATATCTCTCAGAAAATCCAAAAAGATTTTGTGTGTGTTTTAGCATAAATTTTGAAAAAGTCAAAAAGATTTTCGACAGCTGACGTTGGAAAACTGATTTTCAAAATTCTGAGTGCTAAACATGATGAGCAGCATTTGAGGGGGAGTGTTTGTGTAAATCTAACTGTTTTCATTAAATTTAATCTTCTTCAAGTGGTTCATCATAGAGATTTGAGAGAATCTGAGTTGTTGCAATTATATGTTTGTTTAGTGGATATGAGAGTCAAATGTTGATACAGAGTTATTTGAAACATTTGTGAAAGAAAGTTATTTCAGGGTTGAGATTGTGCAGGTAGCCAGGTTTCGATTTCTGAAGATCTCTGTTGGAGCCAGGTTGATCGATCCTGAAAGAATGAGTAGAGTCAGATTCTGATCCTAAAGATCACGTCTATTGTTGATGCTGATGAACTCAAGGAATCAAGAGATCTGATCAAGAGAATTAGAGTATTTTAAAGCCAGACAACGATCCTGAAGATGTTACTGAAGAACAAAAGAATGCCAGTAAATTGAGAGCGGGAGTCTGAAGATTGAAAGGAGAAAGCCCAGAGACTGATCTAGACTGAAGAGGTGAAGACACAGTTTTGAAGTCAAGGTGTATTGGCGACTCCATCAACATCTGAGGGGGAGTCTGTTAGTGCACTACATCTGTTGATTGCGTCTAGGTGTCTAGGATCAGGTCTTACATCGTATTGTATAGCATAGGGCACGTTTTACGAGAAAACTCGAGTCTGTATGTGTTTTATAGGATAGGTTCGCTCATAGGGACATTATGATCTAGGTTCGCTTTTTTGGCATGTCGGTCCGCTTATGTGGACTTGTCAGGTCCGCTCTTATGGTCATATGACGCATAAGCGGACCCAACTGCCTATATATAGGGTTGTTTGAGCGATCCTCAGTAGTGATTGTCGAATTCCATGCCGAAGCTCTGCCGGTGTGAAAATTGAGCTGTAAAACGATTCAAATCAATAAAACAAGCAGTTGGAAGGGAGAACAAGCTATATCTACTTGCATTTCTTATTATTCCGCATCTGAAACGCAAGAGACAACCTCTGAACGACTCATTTAGGTCAGCAATCGATCCTACAATACATGAAATACATCATGTACTCCAGCTAGTTCTTCTGGTAGTTGTAAGCGATAAGCAACTGGTCCTATTCGTTGTATCACTGGGAATGGTCCGACATACCTTGGACTTAGTTTTCCTTTCTTACCAAATCGTACTACTCCTTTCCAAGGAGAAACTTTCAATAGTACTTTGTCTCCGATTTGAAATTCTAATGGTTTGCGATGATTGTCTGCATAGCTCTTCTGACGATCTCGAGCCGTTTTCAGTCTTTCTTTGATCTGAGTTATCTTGTCAGTAGTTTCTTGTACGATTTCTGGACCTGATAGTTGATTTTCTCCTATTTCTGCCCAACATACTGGAGTTCTGCACTTGCGTCCATACAATGCCTCGAATGGAGCAGTTTCAATGCTTGAATGATAACTATTGTTATAGGAGAATTCAATTAAAGGTAAGTGACTATCCCAATTTCCACCAAAATCTATTACACATGCTCGGAGCATGTCTTCCAAAGTTTGTATTGTCCTTTCACTTTGTCCGTCGGTTTATGGATGATATGCAGTACTCAGATTTAGTCGGGTTCCCATTGCTTTCTGGAAACTAGTCCAGAAATGAGAAGTAAAACGACTATCCCTATCTGATACAATGGAGAGCGGAACTCCATGTAAAGATACGACTTCATCTACATACAACTTTGCTAACCTTTCCATGCTAAAGGTTTCTTTCATTGGTAGAAAGTGAGCTGATTTAGTTAATCGGTCCACAATTACCCAAATCGCATCATTACCTTTTCTGGTTTTGGGTAACTTAGTAACAAAATCCATTGTTATGAGTTCCCATTTCCATACAGGCATTTCCAATTGTTGTAGTAGTCCTGAAGGTTTCTGATGTTCGGCTTTAACTTGGGAACAGGTTAAACACTTAGATACGTATTCGGCTATATCCTTTTTCATACCTATCCACCAGAAATTCTTCCTTAAATCTTGGTACATCTTATTATTTCCTGGATGTATAGTATACCTAGATTTATGAGCTTCTTCTAAAATCATATTTCTTAATTCTCCTTGCTTAGGTACCTAAATTCGTTTCTTATGGAATTTCCAAATTCCATCATTTCCTTGTTCTAGTTCTTTAATGTAACCTTTCATTCCTTCTGCTTTGTCCTTGATTGCTGTTTCCTGAATTTCCTTTAATTGCTCCATTAAATCTATTTGTAGATTTAATCTAAGAGCACGGACTCGCTTTTGCTTCTCATGATACTTACGACTTAAGGCATCCGCGACTACGTTTGCCTTTCCTTCGTGATATTGAATATCACAGTCGTAATCATTTAGGATTTCCATCCATCTTCTTTGTCTCATATTTAACTCTTTTTGCCCAAATATGTATCTTAAGCTTTTATGATCTGTATAAACAGTAAACTTACTTCCATACAGATAATGTCTCCAAATCTTAAGGGCAAAAATTATGGCTCCTAATTCTAAGTCATGAGTCGTATAATTCTCTTCATGATTTTTCAATTGCCTAGAGGCATACGCAATTACCTTCTTGCGTTGCATCAACACACATCCAAATCCTAACGTTGAGGCATCACAATATACTTCGAAATCTTCTATTCCTTCGGGTAAGGCTAAAATTGGAGCATTTGTCAGTCGGTGTTTTAAAATCCTGAAAGCATCTTCTTGTCTAGGTCCCCATTCAAACTTAACGACTTTACAGGTCAACTTAGTCAAGGGTACAGCTATCTTAGAAAAATCCTTAATAAATCTTCTGTGGTATCCAGCTAAGCCTAGAAAACTTCTAATTTCCATAGCTGTTTGTGGGACCCTCCATTTAGTGATTGCTTCTATTTTAGCAGGATCTACATGAATTCCTTCGTGATTTACCACATGACCTAAGAATTGCACTTATTGCAGCCAAAATTCACACTTCGAGAATTTGGCATAGAGCTTTTCTTTTCTTAACAAAGTTAAGAGTACATGTAGGTGCTCGCAATGTTCCTTCTGGCTTTTGGAGTAAATAAGTATATCGTCGATGAAAACGATCACAAATTTATCAAAGTATGGTTTACAGATCCTATTCATCATGTCCATGAATGCTGCTGGGGCATTCGTTAGTCCAAAGGGCATGACTGTAAACTCATAATGACCATACATAGTTCTGAAAGCAGTTTTAGGTATGTCTTCTTCTTGTACCTTCAGTTGGTGATATCCGGATCTTAAGTCCATTTTGGAAAAATATCTAGCGCCTTGAAGTTGATCAAAAAGATCATCAATCCTAGGTAATGGGTATCGATTCTTAATTGTAACCTTATTTAATTCTCTATAATCGATACACATTCTCATCGATCCATCCTTCTTTTTCACAAACAACACTGGTGCTCCCCAAGGGGATGAACTAGGTTGTATAAATCCTTTGCTTAGTAATTCGTCTAATTGCTTTTTCAATTCTAGCATTTCGGTGGGTGCTAATCGATAAGGTGCCTTGGCTATTGGTGTAGTACCCGGAATTAAATGAATTCTAAACTCTACCTCTCTATCGGGTGGTAACCCAGGTAATTCATCTGGAAAAATATCTGGGTATTCTGAGACTACAGGAATGTCCTGCAGTTCCTTATTTTTAGTGTTAATGATTACAGAGATCATATACACCATTTCTTGTTTTCTCGAATAACTAGCCAATTTCATTACTGATATGAATTTCAGTGGCTTTCGAGGTCTATCTCCTGTAACCAAAATCACCTCTCCTGTGGGGGTATGAATTTCTACGGAATTCTTATCACAGAGGATTCGAGCATGATTGGCTATTAACCAATCCATTCCTAATACCACATCGAATCTGGCTAAGTTCATAGGTAACATGTTTGCAGAAAACTTATGGCCTAATAGTTCTATTTTTCCTTCTTGCAAAACTTTATCTATGTTAACAGAATTCCCTTCTGCGGTTTCGACCGAAAATATCTGCCTAAGGGTAGTTAATGGTAAATTAAGAGCTTGGTAGAATGAAGTATTAATAAAACTTTGGTTTGCACCAGAGTCAAATAATACTTTTGCAAACACGTCGTGAACTAGGAACGTACCAGCTATCACATCTGGGATGAGTTCAGCTTCTTGAGTGGTCAACTGGAATGCTCGTGCATTTTTCTTAGTAGCTCCGTCGGCTTGTTTGGCTTTGTTGTCTGCTGGTTTGGCTAACTTAGTACATTCAGATTGGAAATGTCCCGTTTCTCTGCAGTTATAACAGATTCTTGTTTTCCTTCTGCAGTCTTCTTCACGATGTCCCCTTGCCTTGCAAAAGTTGCAGATTATATTGCATTGTCCATAGTGTTTCTTCTTGCAATTTCTGCAGAAAGGAGGTGATGAGGATTGCCCTGTTCCTCTTTTCTTAGTATTACCCACACGAAATCCTTGGGTAATCTTCTGAGCTAATTCCTTTTTTCGATCTTCTTCTCCTGTGCGTACCAGTTCATCGGTTAAGGTATTAGCTAACTCCACAGCATCGTCAATAGTGCGTGGTCTCGCAGCCTTAACGATGTTACAGATTTCTCCGATTAATCCCCAAATATAACGGGAAATGAGTACTGGTTCTGGTGAAGCCAGGGTAGGTACCACTCTCGCATATTCGAAGAATGTCGAAGTATATTTCCGACAATCTACGCCTATCATACAATGATTCAGGAACTTGTTTGCCATTTGTTCCTTTTCGTATTCGGGGCAGAATTTTCTTTCTACAAGACTCTTAAATTCTTCCCAGTTCATTGCATAGGCCACCCTTCTTCCTTTTGCTTGCAATACAGTGTTCCACCACTCTAACGCCCCTTCTTTAAACAAATTCGACGCATACATAACTTGATCTTCTTCGGCACATTTACTTATTGCAATTACTGCTTCGGTTTTCTCTAACAAACGCAGTATTGCAGTTGCTCCTTCGTTGCCTGCAAATTCAGCAGGTTTGCAAGCAAGAAGTTCCTTGTAAGTGCAACCAGGTGTTGCAGCTTTCATTTTCTTAGGAGGTGGAGCCTGTCGTGGATTATTATTGTCATAATTGCTGCCTCCATTTACACTATGGCTAAAATTATCTTCCTGGGTACGTTTACTAGGAATGATTTGTTGTGGTTCAACAGGTTTCTGAGCAGCAGCCATAATTGCAGGAATAGCATTAGCTATCCCTTGAGTGATGATATTTTCAATATCTTGTCTAGTCATGTATTGGTTTTCCTGATTTTGCTCAGATTGATTCTCTTCATTAACTGGTTCATTACTAGCGTTTTCCATCTGATAATTGGTATGAGTGTAATTTATTAGTGTCAAATAATTGCTAGTTAAATATAACAAAGCAATTACACATAAACACATAAAACCTTACAACACATATCTATAACCAAAATTGTCGAGTTTCTCGACTTCTACTTTGTTTGATAGATTATATAGGCGTCAATACACACTATCTTCCTTACAATGTTTTATTTCCCATTTTACAGAGTTAGATTTCACTATTACTATTATTATACAAACAGACTTTCCAACCCCACTTTTCTTTGATCAATTGGCAGTTCAGTAGTGACGCTCCCTCTCATCATACTTCCAAGAGATTTGTTCCCCTATTTCCCGGATCCTATTCCCTGTACCTATCAGTTCTTCACCAAACTGATGAAGTTCGGCCAGGTTTTCATAGCTCATTGGCGGGTTGGGGATAGGTTCTGGATCAAATTGAGGAAGTAAAGTATAGGGACTATTGATCATATTTTGGAATTGCCAATCATTTGTCCACCACTCTTCCATTTGGCCTAAAGGACGGGTGTGGATTAGTGGGTCTGGAATAGCTGGTTCTAAGTTTATTGGGAATTGGGCTGTGGCAGGGTAAGAGTAGAGATTATTGTTGATAGGTTCTATGACATCACAATTCGCCAGTAGACGATCTATTTCATCTTGGAATGTGATCTCCTCAGGTTGTTTAGAACTCTCTCCGATCTCTATTCCCTTTTTCTTAATATCTTCCCTTATTTCTATTTCTGCTTGTTTGGAACTCTCTCCAGTTTCTATTTCTTTTCCTTTGCTCACAGGATTTTCTATTTTAGGAAGTCTCCTAGTGGCTGGCTTCCTCCTGCGTACTTTTCTCCATCCTACATATCTTCTTCTCTTTTTAGGTTTGGCTTTTTCCAGCGGTGGAGCTTGGAATTACAGGGGTTCCTCTATGTCAGCAATGTAACCAGTAAAGTCGTGGGAGACTTCAATTGGTACTGGGTAGAGGTTGAGATTCTGGAATGCTTCTGATATCTCATTCATGCTGGATAGCATATATGCAAAATGCACAAAATGTTAAGTTAAAACTTTGGAACAAAGTTTAACAAATAAACATTGAAGTTTTATTGCATACCAATTTATACAAAGGATAATCAGGAAAAAGAACACACTAGGTTTTGATTTATTTATTTACGGAGTAGTGATTTTCTACTAGATTAGGCCTATTGGTAGTTTAGAGGTTTGCATTTTCTGCTACGGTGGCTAGCATATAGAGATTTGCCCATTTTTCATCTAATTCGTCCTCCCAAGGTGGACTAGTAACAAATTCCTGGATTTCTGGATTAAACCTCACTTTCTTGGCTTGGGGTTTCTTTATTTTCTCCTGACCCTTCCTAAGAATTGAATTTCTTTTCTCTGGGGTAAGAGGATTTTCATAATTTGCTTTACGAACAAAAATTCCTTCTTTTAGATCTGCTGGGGGTTTGGAGGAAGAGGTTCCTTTTTCTGTGGTTGTAGTGTCTAATTTGTGGTAGATAGCAGAAAGCTTTTGTTTACCCATACTGTATCTAATAAATAATTAGTTAATAATCACATATAATCACAAAATAGCAATTAGTAAAATTAAGTATTTTGTTAAATACTTAATTTATAGGCTTAAATCAGTGCCTCGATCAGTGGCTCTGATACCACCTTTTCTTGTCACGGCCCTCGGCCCCGGTTTGACCCGGTTCAAGAGCCGCGAGACAGGAAACCCGTGGTATTTAATTTAGGTGACAGCGGAAGTCTTTTAACACAGGATCTTTTAATACTAAAAATGCCCGTTTAATATATTACATAAAGTTTTAGGGATAAAATCCCATAATTTACAATAAGATGATTTCACAAGGAAATCTTTATTTCTCAAAACATGTTTCTTTATTTATTCACATTGAGCCACTTCTCTGAGCTTGTAGTGCTTCACGGCACTTTCCTTGGATCACAACAGATCACCTGAAACATGTTTGGAAAAGGTTTTGTCAGCAGGGAAATACTGAGTGAATCATTCAGTTTACTGAAAACATTACTTTTGTTACAATTCACAGTATTAAGAGCGATTACAATGTTTCTGATATCAAACCAACTACCCACAGTATTTGTCACTCGACCATCCATTGGCTAGCCCATTTGTCCAATGGTGTCTGTGACTGTGGTCAGATCACCCCTTGGCCACCCGTTTGTCCAAGTGTGACGGGAAACAAGTAATGTATACAAAACCCCACATACCGGCTGTAACTTGGTGATTACAAAGACTTAATCCCTGTAATTATAACTTTGAAAATAATTTGGAGTTTTGTAAAACAGTTAATAAAAAGAGAATGACTCACATTGCAGAATTAACGAGCAAAGTACAAGCCTACTGATTTGCCTTGATTAACCTAATTTAACAATAATGCACACACCCAAACGGGTTAGTAACTAATACAGCAGTTACGACAATTCACGAGATTAAACCCTCACAATGATTTACAAGTGCAATACTTAATAATTCAACGGATTCACGATGAATAACAGAGCATAGTCCGAATTCGAACAGCACTCAAATATTCAAGTCGAAATCACGACGAATAATCAAAGTACAAGCTCAATTTGAGCAGCACTCGGACAATCGTTGGATAGTTATAATCGATCGGACGTTGTATCGTAATAGCGATCGAGTTATTACCCTGATTGCGGCAGCACTTCGTGAATCGTGTGTGGTGTGGACTGTTATTGCTATAACTCGACGTATACAGAGAATTTGGACGTCGTTTCAATCACAGAAAGCAAGTGCCAATGTCTGCTATTTATACTGATTTTTGGACACGCTTACGGACCGTATGCCACTTCCCTTACGGTCCGTAAGGGAAGCAGTCTAATTATAGGCTAGCCAGGTTCGGGACTAGCTATGCTGAGTTGACAGATTTATAATTTAAAATTTTGACAACGAGTAATTTGGATAACTGTCAACTAGGGTTTACCCCCCCTGAGTTTTAGGGGCCCTGATCCTGATTCCGATTGTTCTGAAAATTTTAGGGTTAATGCAGAATCACTTGGGGGTCTCAATTAGGGTTTCCTTAATAGAAAATTATTATTCTAAGTATTATTTTTAGTGAGAGTTGTTACAGTCACAGTCTCAAATGATGTCATGAGGCGTACCATGATTACAAATGATCTCGTCGGTGTAGATTCGGGCTAGTCGTTCTACCTTGTAGTCTTCCCGTGTTGGCAAAAAGTGGGCTGATTTGGTCAGACGATCAACTATAACCCAAATGATGTCGTGACCTGATGGCGTGGGCGGAAGTTTGGATATAAAATCCATAGCTATACTCTCCCATTTCCATATAGGGATTGGAGGTTATTCGAGTAAGCCAGAAGGTCGTTGATGTTCAGCCTTAACTCTCGTAAAAGTCAGGCAACTTCCAACATAAAGAGCGATATCCCGTTTCATACCCGGCCACCAGTACTTGTAACGAAGGTCCTTGTACATTTTATCGGCACCGGGATGAATAGAATAGCGGGACGTGTGGGCTTCATCCATTATAATCCTTTGCAAATCGGTCCGCTTAGGGATCCAAATTCGGTCCAGATAATAGAAAATCCCATTCGCTTTGCTTACAAGCTGAGCTCCATCGTGATAAATCCTCTCTTTCTTCAAAGTACGTTCGTTAAAACAAGCATGCTGAGCTTCGCGGATGAGGGTTTCGAGATTATGCTGGGCTTGGGTATTGCGAATACTGAGCAAATAACTCCGTCTGCTGAGTGCGTCGGCAACAACATTTGCCTTGCCTGGGTGATAATGAATCTCACAGTCGTAATCGTTAAGAAGTTCTACCCATCAGCGTTGACGCATGTTAAGTTCTTTCTGGTTAAAGATGTGTTGTAAACTCCTGTGATCAGTGAAGATCATACACTTGGTACCATACAGGTAGTGTCGCCAAATCTTCAATGCAAAAACAATTGCGCCTAGCTCGAGATCGTGGGTTGTACAGTTCTTCTCGTGGATTTTGAGCTGACGAGATGCCTAAGCTATAACCTTGTCCCGTTGCATGAGAACACAGCCAAGACCAAGGTTGGAAGCATCACAATAGACAATGAAATCGTTGTTTCCGTCGTGCAATGTGAGAACAGGAGCATTGCAAAGCATATGCTTGAGGGTTTGAAAGGCAGACTCTTGTTCAGTTCCCCAAACAAAAGACTTGTCTTTATGGGTGAGAGCGGTAAGCGGCACAACGATCTTAGAGAATCCTTCGATAAATCGTCGATAATAACCTGCTAGTCCAAGAAAAGAACGAACTTCGGGCGGGTTCTTAGGCGTAATCCAGCTCTTAACTGCTTCAATCTTCGCGGGATCGACATGAATACCTTGACTATTAACGATGTGACCCAGAAACTGAACCTCCTCCAGCCAGAATTCGCACTTGGAGAACTTGGCGTAGAGTTGATTCCCCTGGAGTAGCTCGAGAACCAAACGTAGATGTTGCGCGTATTCGGCTTTCGACTTGGAATAGATCAAGACATCATCAATGAACACGATGACAAAACGGTCTAGAAATGGCTTACACACGTGATTCATCAGATCCATGAAAACCGCGGGTGCGTTGGTTAAACCAAAAGGCATAACAACGAACTCATAGTGGCCGTAACGAGTGCGAAAGGCGGTTTTGGGTATATCTTCCTCTTGTATGCGTAACTGATGGTAGCCTGAACGTAGATCGATCTTCGAGAAACACGATGCACCTTGTAGCTGATCAAACAAATCGCCGATTCGAGGTAGAGGATAACGGTTCTTGATGGTTATCTTATTCAACTCCCGATAGTCGATGCACATCCTGAACGACTCATCCTTCTTTTTGACGAAAAGTACTGGTGCGCCCCAAGGAGAGGTGCTCGGGCGAATAAAACCTTTTTCAAGTAACTCCAGGAGTTTGTTTGAAAGTTCCCGCATTTCGGATGGCGCGAGTCGATAAGGGGCTTTGACAACAGGATTAGCTCCAGGAATGAGGTCGATACGAAAGTCGATATTATGACTCGGCGGCAGTCCGGGAAGATCATCAGGGAATACCTGAGGAAATTCACGAACCACTGGAACGTCTTTGACTTTGGCCTTCTTTTTCTTTTCCTTCTCCGCTACTACGATGTTGGCCAAGAAAGCTCTGTATTCCTTGCGGAGATACTTGCTAGCTTGGATGCATGACATGAGTTTGAGACCCTTCAAAGCTGTACATATAATAGATCACCATTCGCGAGCAAGAATCGAATCATCTTTTCAAAACACACAACTTCAGCATGGTTTTCCCGAAGAAAGTCCATGCCTACTATGATGTCGAAGCTTCCGAGTTGCATCGGAATAAGGTCGATTGGAAAGATGTGATTGTTGAGCTCGAGAGTATAATCACGGAGAATGGAGTTAACAGCGATAGTTCTTCCTGTAGCGACTTCAACTTCGAATGACGAGGGAAGATAAGAACGCTTACAACTAAGGAGCTTCTCAAATTCAAACGACACAAAGCAGTTATCGGCTCCAGTATCAAACAAACATGATGCATAAATACCATTCACAAGGAACGTACCATTAATCACATTGTTGTCAGCCTGAGCTTGACGAGCGTTGATGTTGAAGGTTCTGGCACGAGCTGCTTGTTGCTGCTGCTGAGGCTGCTGCTGATGCTGGGGTTCTTGTTTCACCACCCTGTTCAGGCACATGTTTGCAAAATGGTTAGGGTCACCACATGCAAAGCAGACTCGAGCATTGACCGCGGGTGCTTGAGCTGCAGGTTGGCCTTGAGGGGCAGGGAGTAGAGCTTGATAAGCGGCGGCTTGAACTGGGGCTTGACGAGGACCATAGCGACAGTTCACAGTTAAATAACCGTAGAGGTTGCAGTGGGCGTAGAAACGACAGGCGATTCCCACTAGATGATGATATGAGCATGTCGGGCAGAACGGGTGGGGACCTATGTATGCACGTTTCGCTGGCGGCGCATTGGTCACTGGAGCTGGTCGGTGACGACACTGCTGCTGAGCCTGTACGGCTTGCAGAAGGGCAGCAGTCGTTGTGACCGCACAGTTCTTGTTGCTGGAGCTGTTGTTGTTGTGCTTCTTCTTTCGGCGTGATGACTTGGAGGGTTGAGCAGTGGTGTCGGTGGTTGGTGCATTGGTAGCTTGATGCACAGACTTGGATGGCTTATCCCAGAAACCAGACTTTACCCACTTGTCATTGATCTCGGTGACAAGCAAGTAAGTCTCTTCAATTGATGATGTCTTGGGGGCGTGAACAAAGTCGGCAACACAATCAGGTAGAGCTCGAATGTACTTCTTGATGGCCATGTCTGGCGTCTTGACTTGATCAGGACAGATAATACTAAGCTGCTTGAAGCGAGCAGTTAAAGCAGCGTTGTCTCCGTCCTTCTGCTTGATGTTCCAAAACTCGTCCTCCAGCTTTTGGCGTTCATGGGGAGGGCAGAATTCGTCCATCATGATGGCCTTCAGCTCTTCCCAAGTCAGCTCATAAGCTGCATCATTCCCGCGTTTGTTTCGTTCTGCCGTCCACCAGTCTAAAGCTCGGGACTGGAAGACACCGGTCGCATTTAAGGTACGGAGATTCTCAGGACAGCCGCTTTGGCGCTGAGTGACTTCAACCGAATCGAACCATTGAAACATGGCGGTAGGGCCATCTTCTCAGGTAAACTCTTTTGGTCCGCATGCTTTAAACTGTTTGAAGCTGAAAACAGTCTTGTTAGCATCTTTAGGAGCTTCAGTTCGCGACTCCTCAGACGACTTGCTGACGTTCTCATACACCTCGCTTACAGCTTTTGCCACACTCTTGGCAATGATAGCAATGAGACGCTTGTCTCTCTTCTCTTGGCGAGTAAGATGGTGTCGGGATCCAGACGACATTGTCTGCAACAGACAACGTCACAGGACTCAACACAACATGATTGAATCTCACCTCACACGTCTACTACCTTCTAAAGCTCAGGAACACGTCGAAACACGTATCACATAATCACATAAGCACAAAGTCACAGATTCACGTAATCACAGAGGCACATAAGCAAGTAGGCATGTAGAGCACAGAGACACATTAGCACGGAAGCACATACCCATTTAATCACAGAGGCAGTCAGAATACAGAAACCTATCTGTCACACCCCGATTTCCACACGTTTCACCGGTGGGCCCGGTGGGGGATTACCGTGACGTAGTTGGCAACAATACAGTCAAACAACACAATATTTAAATGCACAGCGGAAGCAAAAGATAGATATATTTCAACTGAATGTTATTGTAATATCATGTATCACAAATAGTTGAAAATAATCCACAGGGGATCAAAATAAATAGGAAATAATGTTCAACAGTTTGACGTCCAAGCTTGCGAGACTTATTGTGGACGCTATGAAGAAGCCAGCATAGTTCGTTTAGTACCTGCAGTTAACCTTTTTGGGAAAATACGTCAGTTTACACTGGTAAATACATTCAACCGACACTTTTGTAAAAGGTTTGATAAAATTGATTTTAATGCACGTGGCACAAACTTTTATAACTTGGGATAATTATTTCAATATAATACTTGTAAACGAATTACATGTTTCTTTGCGTTCAGTAGCCCGTTCCGTAGACCGGGTTAAAGACTAATAGACACACCACAGGTATAATACCCACAAGGTTAATCCTTAAGTGGGATACCATTTTTCATATGCAGCTGTCAGGTGTACGCCTACACCCCGTGCTTAGGTCGTGGCCATCTCGTAAGATGATGCCAGGGATATCCGGGACATGGTCATTAACCCCCCAAAGGCTTTAAGCAAACAAATCAAATTTTTAACGGGTCATCTTGATAATACTTAACCACTAATCGATTAAGATCAAATGCCCGACCAAGCGGTATTTTATATACTGTACCCCAAGCCCATATAGGGAAATAAGTTAAAAGTATTTACCTTTGCAAGTATAATTCACAAACAGCTAATGCAAGTAGCTTTTACCGGGTCTCCTATTCTGGAACGAAGGTTTATAATAACCTATTAGAATCCTAACGGGTCTTTGATTAAGCTTAAGCTTAGACCGGTTAATTTTAACGAAAAGATACGGTTCGAACGCACGATTAAGCGAAGACTGGAATAAAATGTGATTTAGACCTGACAAGTTTGAAGACTTGTTTAATATGGGTAATCCAATCACATTCTGGATTTTGAGATAAAAATGACTAGGTTTGACCTGTTTCGGCTAATTTATGTAAACTAGTTACATAAACCGAACCGAACGCGTAAATGGCGTAACGGGTAACCGTAAGAGTCCTACACAGGTTTCCTAAGTTAATATGCTCTAAAGAGGTTGTGGTATCAGTAGGATACCTTCCATTATGCCCATAACGAGTTTAATCCCAATATACGCCCCGTAGGGGTATTTTGGTCATTTTAAAGATTATAAAAGAGATTTCCGGGTTATACAGGAAATCTGAGTTATTTGACCAGACTATAAAGTTCAAAATACTTTATTTATTATATGAAATCAGTATCAATTGGATTCGGGTCAAAATACCATGTAGAATTCATTTTATGTCCGAAAAGGGTATATTCGGTATTCACCGAATCAACGCCATAACCACAGGTTATGAGCAGGTTAAAAATAATTAAAAATCTTTAAAAATCCCAAAATATTATTTTACATCAGTGTGTAAAAGTTTTGGTGTAGAAATTTGGGTTTAGATAGGCTTTATGCTAATTACGCCGTTTAATTACTAAAGTTTTCTTAATTGCGCTATTTAGCATAACTCCTATTCTAAACCTCGGATTGACATGAAATTTTAGGGACATGTTTAGAAATCAGTAACTAAGGTTATTGTCCTTTCACATATCCAAATTCTCGTTTTAAGATCAAAAGGGCATTATGGTCAACTTTTAAGCATATAACGGAAATGTGCAAACGACTCGGACAAACAACGAACCAGCCACAGAGGGTTATACCATCATGTAACCTAGTCCTAAGAAAGTCCTAAGGCATATCTAAGTCATACCAAATCGGGTCAGAACTGAAGTCAAAGCAAAAGTCAATGTTTTATGACTTTCGGTTCCGAACCGGGTCACAACAGTAAATAGTCAAATCAAACCAGCTTAGACCAGTTATAATACTTATTATCAAGTTATATGAGTGATAAAAAAGGTTACATGCCATCTACATTGTTAATTATGCGTTAATTCGAAAATTAGCATTCTGTTGACTTTTTCTAAGCAACTTTGACTCGACATTTGAACTAGTTAGAGTGGGAATCAGAGGGTGCCCTTTTAAGGGTTTAATGCCCACATAATTACCAACATATAACTACCTTTGATTCGACTAATCCCTGGACCATTTGTGATTAATCGTTAAGTCAACCGTTAATTACGACGGTTTGACTTCTAAGCTATAACTAAGCAAAAACTCAACTAAGAAAGGTTAAGCACACTTACAGAAGTCCTATGCACGACCAGGGATGCTTAGAGAGGACACCTGTGCTCCAGAAATGATCAAAAGTGATGAATGAAGGTGTGGTTACAATGTTGCAATACAAGGCCTTTATATAGTAGTCTTGGATGCATTAGATCATGACAACAAGGTCTACAAGTGTAACCAGATCACCAACAAGTGACCCTGAGTCCTAGGGGTCGTTTAGGGGGCGCCCATGCTGATAATAATGGCTTCTAAGTTGGTTAAAACACCAAACAGTGCTTCTGTCCGCATTTTCTGTATCTGGGCCTTTGACGCGGCCCGCGTAAGGTTCTTTTAACCTTTACGCGGCCCGTCTGATTCTATCTGACAGAACCCATATCTTTCTACTGTCCACGCGGCCTGCGTAAACTTCTTGACAACCTTTACGTGGCCCGCCTGAAACCTGCTGTAAGATTTTTCAAATCTTTTACAATTATTGCAGTTGGCTCTTGGTTTTACGGAGGGGTAACTTTGCATTTTGGGGCCTTTCTTATTTACGTCTAAGGACCTCGTGACTTTTACCCTACTTATTAATCCTCGGTTAGTTTATTACTATCCGAAAAGTCATAACTTTCAATGTTTGACGTTTTTAACCCCTCATATACGAATTCTATAACTTTCTCATTTTATACGGAACTTGATGAAATTTATATCGTGCATTCTAGTGAGCATATTTTACCGTTACAAAGCCTCGGGTTTGTTAAAGGGTCACTCAGAGGTACAACTTAAACATGTTGGCACATTTAACCCCTGTAGCTTGTAATCTCTCACTTTCTTCCACATTTCATTCCGTATGATCCATGATTCATTTGTTTGGAGGTACGAGCATCATGTAGGGTTACTGTAAAGTATATTTATCCCTTATTGACATTTTGAACCCTTGAATTCACGTACTTTCTATGTTTGTCAACTTTAGTCCCTCTGTAGTATTTATTTCCACGTGCAAACTTATGACACGTGTCATTACTTTATAGGACGCAAAAATTTCGAGGTGTTACATCCTCACCCCCTTAAAAGAAATCTCGACCTCGAGATTTACTGAAACAAATGAGGGTACTTTTCTTTCAATGTGGATTCTACCTCCCACGTGTACTCGGGATCTCTACGGGCATCCCATTTTACCTTTACAATCGGTATATACTTCCTTCGAAGCTTCTTCACCTGTCGATCCTCGATCGACACGGGTTTTCCAACAAACTTCAAGCTCTCATCTATGTACACATATGTATGCGGTATAACTAGCGATTCATCAGCGAAACATTTCTTTAGATTGCAGATGTGGAAAACATTATGAATACTACTGAGCTCTTCCGGTAAGTTTAACATATAGGCAACCGATCCGACACGTTCGATGATCTCGAAGGGTCCAATGTATCTCGGGCTTAACTTGCCTTTCTTACCAAATCGCATCACTCTCTTCCAGGGTGATACTTTAAGCAATACCTTGTCACCTACTTCGAAGTTAAAAGGTTTACGCTTCAAATCTGCGTAGCTTTTCTGCCGATCACGGACAGCTTTCAGACGGTCACGAATCTGGACAATCTTGTCCGTCGTTTCAAATATTATTTCAGGTCCTGTCATCTGGACATCTCCAACTTCCGCCCAACAAACGGTCGTTCTGCACTTTCTACCATACAAGGCTTCGAAAGGCGCAGCCTTAATGCTCGTATGGTAGCTATTGTTATACGAGAACTCGACTAATGGTAGGTGGTTATCCCAACTACCACCTAAGTCAATCACACATGCACGAAGCATGTCTTCCAAAGTTTGGATTGTACGCTCACTCTGTCCGTCCGTCTGAGGGTGGTAAGCCGTACTGAAGTTTAAGCGCGAACCCAACGATTGTTGGAAACTTTTCCAAAAATGTGACGTGTATCTGGTATCTCTGTCAGAGATAATAGACACAGGCACGCCATGTAGAGATACTATCTTGTCTACGTATAATTGGGCTAACATATCGGAGCTATAGGTCTCCTTAATGGGGAGGAAATGTGCTGACTTAGTCAACCTATCAACTATTACCCATATCGTATCATTTCCTTTCCTTTTCTTCGGCAACTTGGTGATAAAATCCATCGTCACCATTTCCCACTTCCACTCGGGAAGTTCAGGCTGTTGCAGCAAACCTGACGGCTTTTGATGTTCAGCTTTGACTTGCGCACAAGTCAAACATTTTGCTACATAGGTGGCTATAGACTTCTTCAAGCCTATCCACCAAAAGTTTGCCTTCAAATCCTGGTACATCTTGTCAGCTCCAGGATGAACGGAGTATTTGGATCTTTGGGCTTCCTGGAGGATAACATCTCGTAGTCCTCCATAAACTGGAACCCATATTCGTCCATTTAACCTTAAAATTTCGTCCTTGACATAGGATAACTGTTCTTCAGTTTCCCCTAGCTTTTCATTAGGATGGTTAGCTTCTAGCACAGCTTCCTTCTGTGCAGCTAGCAACCTTTCATTCAAACTGTTCTTTATCTCGATGCTCTTGGCATGGATCCTAATGGGATTTACCCTTTCCTTTCGGCTCAAGGCATCGGCGACTACATTCGCCTTGCTAGGATGGTATCTTATCTCACAATCATAATCGTTCAAAGTCTCCATCCACCGTCGTTGCCTCATGTTCAAATCCTTTTGATTGAACAGGTGCTAGAGGCTCTTGTGATAAGAATAGATCACGAATTTGATACCATATAAATAGTGCCTCCATAACTTCAGTGCAAATACAACGGCACCCAACTCCAAGTCATGGGTGGTGTAATTCTTTTCATGCACTTTCAACTGACGTGAAGCATAGGCAATAACCTTGCCTTTCTGCATAAGCACACAACCCATCCCGGTGTGTGATGCATCACAGTATACTACAAACTCTTCTATCCCATCCGGCAATGTCAATACAGGTGCATTGCTTAGCTTCTGCTTAAGGATATTGAAGGACTCTTGCTGCTTAGGACCCCAGTTAAACTTAACATTCTTTCTAGTCAAAGAAGTTAGGGGTGCAGCAATCCTTGAAAAGTTCTCAATAAAGCGTCTGTAATAACTTGCCAATCCTAAGAAGCTGCGAATTTCCGTTGGCGTCTTCGGCTCTTGCCAATTCATGACAGCTTCCACCTTAGCGAGATCCACTTGAATACCACGCTCACTAACCATATGTCCAAGGAATTGGACTTCTCGAAGCCAGAATTCACATTTAGAGAATTTGGCATAAAGCTTTTCTTGTTGAAGTAGTGAAAGAATACATCGAAGATGCTTCTCATGATCAACTTGATTCTTTGAATAGATGAGGATATAATCAATGAAGACGATAACGAATTTATCCAAGTATGGTTTACAGACACGGTTCATGAGATCCATGAATGCTGCTGGCGCATTAGTGAGCCCGAAAGGCATCACTAGGAACTCGTAATGACCATAACGAGTCCTAAATGCAGTCTTATGCACATCCTCATCTCTAACCTTCAGCTGGTGATAACCTGACCTCAGATCGATCTTAGAGAAGTAGCTTGCTCCTTGAAGTTGGTCGAACAGATCGTCGATCCTAGGTAATGGATACCTATTCTTGATGGTAACCTTGTTCAGTTCGCGGTAATCGATGCACAGACGCATCGATCCATCCTTCTTCTTGACAAATAAGATTGGTGCTCCCCAAGGAGACGAACTAGGCCTAATAAAACCTTTGGCTAGCAACTCATCCAGTTGTATCCTTAATTCCTTCATCTCTGTTGGTGCCAATCTGTAGGGTGCTCTAGCAACAGGTACTGCCCCTGGAATAATGTCAATCCTGAACTGCACTTGCCTATCTGGTGGTAAACCAGGTAGTTCCTCCGGAAAGACTTCAGGGTATTCCGAAATAACAGGGATATCTTCAATCTTGGGTTTCGGCTCATCGATAGTTACTTGTGCCATGTAGATGACACAACCTTTCTTCAGACACTGAGAGGCCTTAAGCATAGATACTTGCTCCGGTAGTCCATACCGGGTATCTCCCTGAACGGTAAGTGAATCACCAGACGAAGTCTTGAGTACTACTTGTTTCTTATTACAGACAATCTGTGCCTGGTTACGAGATAACCAGTCCATACCCAAAACTATGTCGAAACCGGCTAACTTCAAAGGAAGTAGGGACAACGGAAAAGAGTGGTCCTTAATAGATATGAAACATCCCTCTAATATGGTTGAGGCGGTTTCTAAGGTGTCATCAGCTAGTTCCACCTCATATTTCACACTTAAGGTCTTAACAGGTAAATTCAGCAATTTGCAAAACTTATTGTCTACAAATGATTTATCAACTCCTGAATCAAAAAGTACTCTTGCATAGACATCATTTATGAGAAAGGTACCTGTGATCACGTTATCATCTTGCACTGCTTTCTTTGCATCCATCCTGAAGACTCTAGCATTAGTCTTCTTTCCTTCATCCGCTTTCTTGGCATACTTTGGGCAGTATGTCTTAATGTGCCCCTTCTCATTGCAATTGTAACACGTTGCGTCCTTCAGTTTCTTGCACTCCAGGGTCTTATGTTCCGTGGATTTGCAAATCCCACAACGTCCCGCCTGAGACTGGGATTTGGAGTCAAGTCTGCATTTCCCATAATGGTATTTCTGGCAAGTCTTACACTTGGGCTTATCCCCAGACTGATGTCCATCTTTCCTTGAACCAGATCCTTTCCTGTGGTCATTGCTTCCACAGTGCTTCTTGTTTGATCGACGAGAGTTGTCGTCATCATCATGCTTTCGTTTCTCGGCATCCTTGTTCCTCAGCAATCTCAGCCTGACCGCATCCAGCGTGAGGGATAAGGATATATCAGCTACTGACCTGAATGTAGCTGGCCGAGAGGCTTTCACACTAGCCTTGATCTCCGGAGCTAAGCCCCCCTAAGAAACGAGCTATTCTTTTTGGTTCCGGGGTCACCAGATAAGGAACCAATCTTGACATGGTATTAAAGCTCATAAGGTAAGCTTGGCAATCCAAATTCTTCATCACTAACGACAGAAAATCTGACTCAATCTTCTCAACCTCATGCTGAGGGCAGTAGTTTTCTCGAATGACGGCAACAAATTGTTCCCATGACATGCTATACAGTGGAACCTTCCCAGTGGCCTGAATCAATGATCTCCACCAGGCCAAGGCCTCATCCTTGAATGATTGGGATACAAACTTCACTATATCCTTTTCAGCGCACCCGCTGATGTCAACCACCATGTCCATCTCATCTAACCACGGCATGCAGTCTATCGCTCCCTTCTCCCCTGTAAAATCCCGGGGCTTGCATGAAACGAAGTACTTGTAGGAGCAACCCTTATCACGGGGCCCTTGGTTTAGCACAACTCTTTGAGATGGGACACTATGATGGTTCGACGAGTGACGATCATCATCATCTTTCTTTGGTTCTTCATTCTTGGAGGGAGGCTTGCTATGTGCCACGGAATGAGTCTTGGGCTTTGAATGCGGTGCGGATCGGGTCCTACTCCGAGTCCCGCTCGACTCACTGTATTGCCTATCCAAGGCTTTCGTAACAGCATTGTCAATCAACGCTTGCAGTTCCGCACCCGCTATATTAATACGAACTTCATTCTCATTCTCCTTTGGATGGCTATTTATTTCATCCGAGTCAGCCATTTTTTTCTTGAACTGCTACATAAGATAATGACAAAAGTTTTATTCGGGAGTTTATTATGGAATTGTCTTTTATGGCAATTCATTAACCATGGTAAACATAGACCATATTTGGTTAATTTGTTACTCACATTCATTTAGGATTTTAATTTAACTTATCCTAATTATAACAATATTGTTAGTGGCACAAAAAGCCTAGTCACAAGGACGTTTTAATATTATAAGTCATGATTTCAGAGAATCAAGGCATGAAGGTTTGAACATAGTTCTTTTACCTTTTCTGGACAGGGAGTCATAGACTACTACTGTCTTTTGTCTTATATGACAATGAATATAGCCCGTAGGCACTACATCACTAATGGATGCTTGATAAATGATCATCTTATTTGATGATTTATAAATCATTAATTTAGGTTTTGGAATCCCTAGAAGGATCCTTGTGTAAAATGACACGGGTGATTTTAACGAATCACGTCTGCCAGGAGTGTTAACATGTTTACAGAGGTTAACCGGAATCGGAATCTTTTAATCAGGTCCTACCATCTTGGCCAGGTCTTATAGTGACACGAAGGCTAGGTTACACCATTAAGATTCTTTATTTAATAACTGGTAGGCAGATTTATTTAAAAGGAATGATTTTTTATTTATTTATTTCATATATTTATGCATATAACGACAAAATGAAATTTATAACTTAACATTCCAATACATATTAAAAGATTACACACTGCCCTAAGCGGGACTTTTAAAAGACGAAATACCTACGCAGAGGTTATACAGAAAACAAGTCCTCGCAGGGACCAAATACTAGGATAGATGTCCACACAGGGACTGAAAGATAAGTCCACGCAGGGACTAAAACAAATAAATGTCCACACAGGGACTTGATTAAAATAGGAAATACAATAGTACATATAGAGACTAATGATCTCGCTTCTTCTTCCCTTTTAACAAGTTTGCTAGGCCTTTGAGGAATCCACGATTGTTCTTACGCTCTTGCTCAAAGTCTCGTTCTACTCTGTTCAAACGGTGGAGGATTTCTTCCTGCTCCGGTGGGGAAAAACGCGGCTGCTGCGATAAGTGCTGAGCCGGAGGTCTAGCAGGTATTGGATACCCATGAGTTGAGTATCCCATTCCCCAAGGTGTTTCATAAGGTACTTCAAGGTGAAGGGCGTGGTAGTTTGCCGCCGCTTCTACGTAAGGGTCGACACCAATGTAGTTTGTGGGTCCCAAGCCTAGATGACCTTCGCGTTTTGCTTATGGATGAAGCCCATAAGTCTCGTTACTCTATTCATCCTGGCTCAGACAAGATGTATAAGGATCTTCGTACTCTGTATTGGTGGCCTGGTATGAAGAAAGACATTGCCTTATACGTTTCTAAATGCCTTACTTGTCTCAAGGTTAAGGCTGAACACCAACATCCTTATGGTCTTTTGGAGCAACCAGAGATCCCAGTTTGGAAATGGGAAAACATTGCTATGGATCTCATTACTAAACTTCCGCGCACTAAGAAAGGTCATGATGCCATCTGGGTAGTTGTTGATCGTCTTACTAAATCAGCGCATTTCTTGCCAATCCGTGAGGATTTTTCTGCTGAAAGACTGGCTGAAATCTATGTGGATGAAATTGTATCTCGACATGGTGTTCCTTTGAACATTATTTCTGATAGAGATGCTCGCTTCTCTTCTCGTTTTTGGAGAACCATGCAATCTGCTATGGGGACCCAACTAAATCTAAGCACAGCATATCATCCACAAACAGATGGCCAAACTGAAAGAACAATCCAGACTTTGGAGGATATGCTTAGAGCTTGTGTGATCGATTTTGGTGGTAGTTGGGATTCACATCTTCCATTGATTGAATTCTCCTACAACAATAGTTATCACTCCAGCATCAACATGGCTCCTTTCGAGGCTCTCTATGGTCGAAAATGTCGTTCACCAGTCTGCTGGAATGAGATCGGTGAGGCTCAGCTTACTGGACCTGACCTCATTCTAAAGACAACTGATAAGGTTAAGAAAGTTCGTGATAACTTACTGACAGCTCGAAGCCGTCAAAAGAGTTACGCGGATCGACGACGCAAGCCCTTGGAATTCCAGGTCGGTGATCGTGTATTACTTAAGGTCTCACCTTGGAAAGGTGTGATCAGATTTGGAAAGACAGGAAAACTTGCACCTAGATACGTTGGACCATTCAAGATCGTCGAAAGAATCGGTAAGGTAGCCTACAGACTTGCATTACCTCCCGAACTTGGAAATGTTCATCCAACTTTCCACGTATCCAATCTCAAAAAGTGTCTAGCTGATGAGAACCTCCACATACCGCTTGACGAAATCCGTGTTGATAAAACACTTCATTTTGTTGAGAAACCTGTGGAAATTATGGATCGTGAAGTCAAATGGCTTAAACGCAAGCGCATTCCGTTGGTTAAAGTTCGTTGGGAATCTAAACGTGGACCTGAGTTTACTTGGGAACGTGAAGATCAAATGAAGGCGAAGTATCCACATCTATTCTCACGAGTTTCCTCTAAACAAATTTTGGGACGAAATTTCCATAAGTAGGGGAGACTGTGACATCTGTGCTTGTGATCATTGTAAATAGTTCATTTATCAATGAAATAAACTTATTTGATCCCTATGTTTGTGTCACGACCCCCGACCCCAGCCTGGCCGGAATCGGTGCCGTAAGCAGTCCAGTGGTACCAGTGATTATTTTGAAAAACATTGCAGCGGAAATTTCATCAGGACCGTGAGTTAGGAAAAATATCAGAGTTTCGAAACACCGGATTTTATTTAAAAAGATGGAATAAATTCCATGTTTTACAAAGGTAGCTTTTAATAAAAACAATATTTCTTAATTTGAAAATAAGCCACTTCTTGAAGTCCTTCAGTGTCGGATCCAATCCTTGCTCCAATCTATTGTAATTACCTGAAACGCGTTTTAAAAAGGTTTTGTCAGCGGGAAATACTGAGTGAATTATTCATTTTACTGAAAACGACACATTTATTATAATTCACAGTGGTAAGATCTTTTACAATGTCTCTGATATCAACCAACTACCCACAGTACTTTACCACTCGATCCATTGGCCCATACGTCCAATGGTATCTGTGATTATGGTCATATCACCCAATGGCTGCCCCAATGGTGAAGATTATCAAGTAATGTGCACAATACCCCACATACCGGCTGTAATTTGGTGATTCACATAAACTTAATCACTGTAAGTTATAATTCTGAAAATAATTTGGAGTATTGTAAATAGTCACAAACTGTGATAAAAGAATTTATAAAAAGAGAATAACTCACAATTCAGCATGCAGGATTGAGTTAACAAACTTCTTGATTCTACTTCTTTCGATAATTAGGCATGTACTTTATTATTCTGGATCTTCTGATGATTTAATAGTTTGTTTGATTGTAAGGGTGTAGTTGGGAGTGTTTTTGGTGGTTTAACAGAATAGAATACGTATTGGTGTAAAACCCAAATCAAACCTTAACGGTAGTCATGAGATTCGAACCTTAACGAATTT
The DNA here is from genome assembly GCF_002127325.2 of Helianthus annuus. Taxonomy (NCBI): domain Eukaryota; kingdom Viridiplantae; phylum Streptophyta; class Magnoliopsida; order Asterales; family Asteraceae; genus Helianthus; species Helianthus annuus. The sequence continues at coordinate 161,132,663 of NC_035444.2, forward strand.
CATAAAAAAAAAACCGGGTTAATGATCAATACAGCTTTTACGATAATTCACGAGATCAAATTCTCACAATGAATGACAAAGTGCAATACTTCAACTCATTTATCGTATTAACGACAAACGACAAAGTATAGTACTTCAACTCATTATCGAATTATCGACAACGACAAAGTACAATGCTTCAACTCATTATCGAATTATCGACAACGACAAAGCATAACCCAATGTGGGCGGCACTTAGACATTCTTTGGACATATTGATCCCGGAAATGAATCGTAATAGCGATCGAGTAATTACCCCGATTGCGGCAGAATTTCGAGATTATGTGGGTTTTTGTAGTATTTCGACGATATCTCGTTGCCTGAATCGAATTTGTTCGTCGAACCAACGCAGAAAATCAAGTGCCAAACTCCTCTATTTATACTGGAAAAACGGCGCGCTCGCGTGTCACGACAGGGAAACCTGGTCCTGGCGCGTGGCGCGAGAGGTCACTTTTAATATGAGGTAGCCACGCGTCCCAGTAGCTTGGGTGAGTCGACGGTTCGAGAAAATTCGATTTCTATCGAAAACTGTTTAGATAATACTAACTAGGAAATACCCCCCCTGAGTTTTAGGGGCCCTGATCCTGATTCCGATTGTTCTGAAAATTTTAGGGTTCATGCAGTATCACTTGGGGGTCTCAATTAGGGTTTCCTATTGGACAAAATATAATAAGAAATAATAGTTTTGGTGAGAGTTGTTACATCCTCCCCACCTTAATAAAAATCTCGTCCTCGAGATTTGAACTATGATATTTTCTTGGGGTTATGTTTCTTCATTTAATTAAGAGGAATAATGTAGCGTGGAATGGAATCAAAAGATATTTTGAGGGGTATGAAAATTTAAAATTAAAAATGATTTATAGAAACAATTGGATTCAATATTCGAAATGAACTTACTTTGATCAATTGAGGGAGATTTTGAATGGATAGATCTTTATTTGTGAATGGAAGTATGGAAAATGATTTGTTAATGATTATCCGAAAATCAATATCGTTTACTTAAATGGTACTGGACAACAGGATTTAGTGTATTGTAATCTGAGTACATAATTGTACCAAGAATATGATAAATCAAACGAATGACTCATGAATAGGGTTTAACACAGGTTACAGCTCTATTCGGATGCTACAAAGTGTTTGTAATGATTGAAAGAATTCAATAATGATGACCGAATAAATTCACCGTTTTCGAAATTGTGAGTTTCAAGGAAGCGAATCTAGATATTTCAAAAGATGAAATGTTCAAACGAATGAGATGAAATGGTATAGTTTTTTTTTTTTTTTTTTTTCAAGGTGATTGGGTTTAAGCCAAAAGATATATGATCTATAGATTCTTAAAATGAATGTGAAGAACTTTTTGGAATTAGTAAAATTCTTTGTTAGAAGAAAACTTACCTTGATTGGTACCTAAGGAAGACTTAAGATTGACCAGTTAAAAATGAAATGAAACCATGAAAATGATTCGGCAAATATTGAATTATGATATGAGAAAATCAATGTGTTGCGATGGGTGATTTGTAAGAATACATGAAAAGACAATAAAGTTAGAGTATTTTTGTCTTAATACAAAATTGTATTCAGATGATTTTAATCAAAATGTTTGATTTAAAGATAGGTGATATTTTGATTTACTAAATACCTTTTCCTTTTATGTTATCATAAAGTAGAATAATACATAAATATAGATAGGTTTAAAATATCAAAATCCGTAATAATAATAATATATATTTTATAAATAGGTTTACCCAATATCGTAGAACTCATGATTATTATTTTTAAAATCAAGTATGTTTACTATAAGATTAGGGTATCATGAAAGTAGAATAATAAATGTTTATTTTAATATCGGGCATACTTAAATATTGGCTTGCGTAAATGACATTTGATATTTTAATATGTATATATTATAAAAGAATATTTCTATAAGTATTTAATAGTTGTGAAATATTAATTAAGATGATCATTTATTTATAATATGTTTTGTTCATGAATGCTTAGACAATTATTTAGATAATTTTGTTCGTCCCTTTAATTATTTTTATGAAAATATATTTTCTCTTTACAGTACGAAGTATATATATTTCTATATATAATATAAAAATATGTAATTGAAATTTACTAACTAAGTATGATGACTTAATTTATATATAGTAAATAGTTATTATCATGGTTGGATATTGGTTAGTGCTGCCTTGTTTAAGCATAGGTGATCAGTCCATGCCTAACTAAGGCTAGGCTATCCAACACCTGTCCTTGACGATAACCCTAGTATTTTAAAATAATACTAACACTATCACTATTAATATTATTACTAATAAAAATTAATATGAATTACCAATAATAAATAACTAAATAAAACTAAAATGAGAGTATACCTCAAACATAATTTTTATATGTAAAATATAAATTCTGCACCTCAATGGTTTTAACAAGAATTTTAAATATAGTAATACTATATTATAAATTAGGTAATTACTTATGTAAGTTTCCATATAAAATAAATAAAATTTATATTTTAAATTTATATAATGTTTTTCGATCAATGATGATAATAAATATCACGAAAGGCTCGATTGATGCTGTAAGAACTATTTAAGAGATACACGGAAATAGGACATGAAATGGGGTATCCTTATCTTAGCACATAATTGTGTTTAAGATTGTTTGTATAGAACAAAGCGGATTCAAAACAAGTAAATAACTAAATAATTAATCCGAGATTAGCGCAAGCTTCTGATTTTGTGAAAACGTCACCACAAGGTGATCGTGATTTAAAGAAAATGATTCAATGAAGTTGAAGACCAACAAGCATGTTATACTTCAAGAAAATTGAAGTGCTTGTTGGGATTATTTTGAATATGATGGTTGCAATTCATCATATGGGACTTTGAATGGAATATGTATTGCGAGCAAGTTAACTGATTTTGAATAAACCGAGTTTGAATAAGAAAGTTCGACATGATCACAACAAAACCATGTATACCTTTCAAAAGAAACTCGAGTTTTTTTTTCGAGAAACTCATTGCTTCGATATTAGAGAGTCATTGCTTTGTAAAAACGCGGTTTACAATGTAAAGATCAAGTATAGTGAAATGATATTTGAACTTTTGATAAAACAACAAATTGGAATGTTGCCCTCCTATGGTTTTCATAACTCAAATGAACCATATGCGCAACAAACAGTGCATGTGTAACGTGTGGATTTACCAAGAAATGAAATAGATCAATATTTGCTACTATGAAAGAAATCCTCATGGTATGATGACTATTAGAGGAAGTAAAAACACGAAAGTCAATTCTTTATAGGCAGAAGTCAGAATTGCAACGAAAGAAATATAAGAGTTTTATCTGGAATTTCGTGTGATAACTTATTTGTTTAATGACATTATCAGAGAATGTCGAATGAAGTGAAATGAAATAGGGAATTTGCAAAACTATATGACTTCTTTTGTAGTGCTAATAATTATGACTCAGGTTAGACTATGCACCAATGTTTGTGAAATATTGTACCTCAGCAAGATTTTGATTGTTTTGTAAGATCATGTGGCAAAATACCGCTTTTTTATTAGTAGTACTTTTACCGATGGAATTAATATTGGTGTCATCGTGCCTAATTTATATTTTTCAAAGGTCTTGCCTTGGAAGTTGTGTGTGATAAACTTTGACGTCTGTGGACGTATAATTTTAAGTTTCATGTGTTTTTCTTGTGCATCAAAATTTTACATGCTTCTTATTTGAGTTCATAATTGTGGCGTTAATAATTTATGGTAACGTTTTGGTAATTCTTGATGGTGTCCCAACTTAATGGGTTTCCATTTATTATTGTTGCTCGAGTTACGGGGTAGATGATCAAACAAAATAATGTTTGATATCGATATAGGTAAGAGATTTTTTTGATAAAGGAATTATTGACACATATACTTGTGCTTTTATCCTTAATTATCAATTGTCATGGCTTTTGAAATTTCTTATAGATATACATATCTATATAATCATATATTTCACATGCTGTAATATACATATCTTTTATAAAATCAAATGTATTTATCAAATTCATATTTCCAAGGACCAGTCAGAAATCTGGTTAAGATATTATTTAGGGAAATCTTGTCACTTGTTTGACATATCATATACCCCGTCTTACCCGGTACTCGCCGGAGAGGTAACTTCAGTATATCCGGACAAGCTGGAGAGTCTGCTACTCTATACCCAGTTTTGCCGGAGAAAATTTTCTATTTCCCGTAAATAGTATCTTTTCAAGATTTTAAAAGTGTCTCTTTTATTAGGACTTTTATCCAGAATCAAGGAAATTTGTATTCCCATAACATATCTTATTCTAGACCAAATAATATCAATAAGCAAGAATAAATAGCAATTAAGTGCTATTGCCTGCTAACCGTTATTCTTATGATATACCAGTATCCATTACATTATACTTATATAAGTAATTTACCTTAAAGTTTATTTTAAGGCAAAATTCTTACGTTCAAGTCTAAATATCATTCAGAATGTTATCAGACAATTTTTAAGTTTCTAACTTTCTGTTTAAGCTTAGGTATTATTATAACACCTATTTGCGTAAACAAGTGGCTTAGCTTATACTAAGGCATCTTTTCTTATGTGCAAGTCTAAATGTTATCAGATGTGCTACCAGTTAAGTTAATAGCAATCTCCTAACTCTTTTATTTAAGCTTAAGTATTGTTATCACAACACTTTATAGGCTTAAAGTAGTGGCTTAGCTCTGATACCACCTTCTGTCACGACCCCCGACCCCAGCCTGGCCGGAATCGGTGCCGTAAGCAGTACAGTGGTACCGGTGATTATTTTGAAAAACATTGCAGCGGAAATTTCATCAGGACCGTGAGTTAGGAAAAATATCAGAGTTTAGAAACACCGGATTTTATTTAAAAAGATGGAATAAATTCCATGTTTTACAAAGGTAGCTTTTAATAAAAACAATATTTCTTAATTTGAAAATAAGCCACTTCTTGAAGTCCTTCAGTGTCGGATCCAATCCTTGCTCCAATCTATTGTAATTACCTGAAACGCGTTTTAAAAAGGTTTTGTCAGCGGGAAATACTGAGTGAATTATTCATTTTACTGAAAACGACACATTTATTATAATTCACAGTGGTAAGATCTTTTACAATGTCTCTGATATCAACCAACTACCCACAGTACTTTACCACTCGATCCATTGGCCCATACGTCCAATGGTATCTGTGATTATGGTCATATCACCCAATGGCTGCCCCAATGGTGAAGATTATCAAGTAATGTGCACAATACCCCACATACCGGCTGTAATTTGGTGATTCACATAAACTTAATCACTGTAAGTTATAATTCTGAAAATAATTTGGAGTATTGTAAATAGTCACAAATTGTGATAAAAGAATTTATAAAAAGAGAATAACTCACAATTCAGCATGCAGGATTGAGTTAACAAACTTCTTGATTCTACTTCTTTCGATAATTAGGCATGTACTTTATTATTCTGGATCTTCTGATGATTTAATAGTTTGTTTGATTGTAAGGGTGTAGTTGGGAGTGTTTTTGGTGGTTTAACAGAATAGAATACGTATTGGTGTAAAACCCAAATCAAACCTTAACGGTAGTCATGAGATTCGAACCTTAACGAATTTCATAAAAAAAAAAACCGGGTTAATGATCAATACAGCTTTTACGATAATTCACGAGATCAAATTCTCACAATGAATGACAAAGTGCAATACTTCAACTCATTTATCGTATTAACGACAAACGACAAAGTATAGTACTTCAACTCATTATCGAATTATTGACAACGACAAAGTACAATGCTTCAACTCATTATCGAATTATCGACAACGACAAAGCATAACCCAATGTGGGCGGCACTTAGACATTCTTTGGACATATTGATCCCAGAAATGAATCGTAATAGCGATCGAGTAATTACCCCGATTGCGGCAGAATTTCGAGATTATGTGGGTTTTTGTAGTATTTCGACGATATCTCGTTGCCTGAATCGAATTTGTTCGTCGAACCAACGCAGGAAATCAAGTGCCAAACTCCTCTATTTATACTGGAAAAACGGCGCGCTCGCGTGTCACGACAGGGAAACCTGGTCCTGGCGCGTGGCGCGAGAGGTCACTTTTAATATGAGGTAGCCACGCGTCCCAGTAGCTTGGGTGAGTCGACGGTTCGAGAAAATTCGATTTCTATCGAAAACTGTTTAGATAATACTAACTAGGAAATACCCCCCCTGAGTTTTAGGGGCCCTGATCCTGATTCCGATTGTTCTGAAAATTTTAGGGTTCATGCAGTATCACTTGGGGGTCTCAATTAGGGTTTCCTATTGGACAAAATATAATAAGAAATAATAGTTTTGGTGAGAGTTGTTACAGTTTGTTTGTTTATGTTTGATGTTTTTCATGTTTTGACTTTTATTCGATTTCAAACTCTATATCGCTTTCTAGAGAATTATGCGCAAACTGGTGCGAAAACGTAATCAGTTATATGCAAAAAATACTCCGGAACATCAATTTATGCTTAACATACCTTAAATAACCTTTACATAACTTAGAAATAAGTTTTGAAGGCTTTGGTATGGCAAAATCAAGTTAATTCGCTTACAGGGACTAAAATTGACAAACTGCGAAAGTATGCCGATTTGAACTGTAACGAACCTTCCGAAACATGCCCATAAGTTAAACACACCCTAAATATCCTTTACATAGCTTAGAAATAGGCTTTGAGGGGTTCGGTGTGCTAAAATAAACTTTATGCTCATTAAGGGACTAAAAGCGTCAAAAAGTGCATAAGTTTGCATTTTCACGCATAACTTAAGTTCTGAATACACCCGGACATCCAAAAATTTATTTAATCATTAAAATATTATGTTTTAGTGATTAGCTTGTCAAAAATCCATTCGTCGCGCAATTTGGACCGTTTTTGCATCCGTTACGACATCTGTCGTAATTAACCGAACAACGCAATCGTACGGCCAAACGAACTGACATCCGGCATATTTTTGAGCGTGTTTCAAGTTCCCTATACTTTAACTTCATTTTAGATCCTTAAAATGGGGTTAACGGGGTTTAAACGTGCCAAAACGCATCAAAAATCAAGTTTGAAGGTACAGGGGCCTGTTCTGCCAAATTCAATCTTTCTGACCTGCAGGGTCCTTACGGACCGTAAGACCTACTCCATACGGTCCGTAAGCAGGTGCCAGATACCAGAAAATGCAATCCAGCTTGATCCAGCTGTTCCTCACTTGTGCAAATGGTTTTGGGCAATCTATGGGCTGGTTTGGGGGCTCCCCTGGTTTTGTAAAACAATGGGCTTGATGTGTACGGCCTAGATCGAAGCACGTTATTCAACGAACGATCCTAACGGTTCTACTACATCTATAAATACCCCCACCATGTCTTCCTCAAAACCCACTTGAATTCTGAGATTTTCTCTAAGTTGAAGTGTTGAACACTTCATACCTGAGAAATACTTGGAATATCAATCTTGCGGGGACCTTCTGTAAGTATTCTTTCGCGTTTTTTCGTTCGTTTTAGCGTTAAAGTCAAACTGTGTTTGACTTTCTGCATTGACCAGTTTTTTGGTCAACGCGAAGTTCGTTTGAACTTCATAACGTGAGCGTAATCACGATGGTTATAGGCCCTAGTAACTATACCTACTGATTACCACGTTATCTAGGCTCAGTGACGAGTCGTAGTTTCGGCCAAAATGCGTTTTCTCGCGTATTTTGTAACCAAACTACTCTAGGGAATTAAAACCGTTTGTTTTAATACCAAACCTGTTTTCTAACATTACTAAACATGTTCTAGCATGTTTAGCTCGTCGCTTTTAGATTTGTGCTTGTTTAGGGTCGTAAAGGTAAGCGATCTAATCAATCGCTTATGCTTACGAACCCGACCCATTTGGTCGATCTTTAGGATCCGACCAAACATTTTAGGTACCATAGTTGTATAGGGAATAACCTTCCGAGGTTATACCTTATGGTCACGACGTTTATGTAGTTGTATGATAAGTAGTTCTTATGCCTTAGGTAAATTACCAAAATACCCCTTTTTGCGCCAAAAATTCATTTTAAACCTATGTAACATAATTTTTGGTATCTAAACTGATTTAACAACAATATTAAGCATGTTAAGGCATATCTTACTTGTCATAGGACTAGTTAGGCTTTCCGAACGCGTTTTACGCAAACGACGCGTTAAAGTAGCATAAGCTACCTAAACGGGTCGTAACGGGTCAAAAGCACTTAGGATAAGTTTCGTTTTAGTATGTAGGCTTTGTCAAACCATATTACATAAGTTCCCATACATATTTGGTTTACGAACCCTCGTACTACCCGATCCACTGATAGGTCCGTTTATTAATGTAGATACCTATATAGGTGCCGTTTGATTCCGTGATCTTCTAGCATTGCTTGGTGGTTATCCTACGACTTCTAAGCAATCTCAAGTGAGTACATAAACCCCTCTTTTACTGTTTTTCAAACATTTTGGGGTGAAACACATGTGCCTACTTGTTACTTTCATGTTTTCCATGTTTTCACAACTTATACTTGCTATGTTCATTAGTACACCATTAGTACATGATTTCATTATGTTTTGCTATGTATGTTTACTTAACATGCTAGCACATTGATTTACATTACATTACTTTGCGATATATGTTTACATGGCATATTAGCACATTGTTTTTCATGACTTTTCTGCTTTGTATGTTTACTTGGCATACTTAGTACATTGTTTTCACATAACTTGTTTACATTTGGTATAACATTTGGTTTGCATAAACGGTTCTTTACTACATTCATTAACATTAGCTACGCCGCTCGGTAGTAAGTAATGGTACCATAGGACTTGACAAATCTCGTTCCTGACATCCTGGGTTGGTTTGGATGAAAGGAATGACTGAATCCGAAAACATTTTACTTTGATAACCTTTACTCTAAGGTTATCCTGCTGTCTCAAGGCTTGAATGTAATGCGTTAACTTACCACATAAATGTTTGTATCAATAAAACAAGCTTTTACTTGGCAAAACATAACTTTTTGATTTATTCAAAATACTTTGTTTTGTTCCTTTTTACTTATGGTTAAGTATTCTCATTTTGTTACTTACATACATAACTTTTGTTTACACATACTTAACTACATGACTACATTTTGGGTTTTAAACATTGACAATGGTTTAGACAAGAACATTTGATGATTGGTTTGAACATGAACTATATACTTTGGTGGTTTGTTTAAGTGATTTAGGTAACGATATGTGTGTAGTATGCTACAAGCATGGTGGATACGCCGCTGGTACTTCCTATATATAAGTGCTTGTATTGTATTACATGACATACCGTTATTTAAATCATTCGATATTGGACTTATACATTTTTGCAAATAACATATTTTTCACAAGACTTCGTTTTTTTTCAAAACAATTTATTTCATACAACTTATTTTTACTTGGTTATTCTTTTAACCATACATCATTCTTTTATATACATACATATTAACTGATTTGTTATCACTTTTCAAACATTTTATAAGCAAAATGGATTCATGACAAGTTTTCATTAAACATTTTCTTAAACCTAAGTCATGAATCCTATTTTCACAAAACCTATGTATCTCACAGGCATTTTTATGCTGACGTACCTATTTTCACATGTGTTTCAGGAGCTAATGCATAGGACGTTCGTGACACGCTAGGGTGGACTTGGGCCTTAGTGATATAAAATGGAGCTAGACTTAGTTTAATTTTGTGATGTACTTTTGTTTTCTTCTATCTTAAGACAATGTGACTTGTGGGTTCTCGTTTGAAACAATGTATTCCACCCTTGGGTGATGAATAAAATATTATTTTAATTACCATGGTTGTGGAACAATAATTCTGTTACAACACTCCCCGACGTTTCCGCCACGATTTGATGTTTTACGTGGTCGGGGTGTGACAGAAGAGTTGGTATCAGAGCCAATGGTTATAGGGAATTAGGTTATTAGTAATGCTTTGACCTAGACTATAACCTTTCTAGGACCCCAACACAAGTTGTCTTGTGTTTAGATCTTAAAACATGCACTTCACCTATCCTTAGGTGATCACGAGAACAAGAACCCAGTTTTCTAAAACGATTTTTGAAAAACAATCTTCTGTTTGCAAATGATTTATTATATGGTTTTGAACCCTTTTGATTTTTTTTTTCAATTTGATTTTGAAACTTTATCATTTGTTTTTAAATGATTCTTTTGGCCTTGTGCCTTCAAAGTTTTCAAAATCTCGTCAAAGTTTTGGGTTCTAAATAGTGTGAACACGTGCAAACTGGAAGAGTGAATGCATGTACCCTGGGTTTTCTGTCTAAGGCTAGAGTGTTCGTACAAATCCACATAATCGGACCAGTCACTCTTACCTGGGAACTCTTGGGGTGAGTATTCACTTATAGGCAAGCATGTCTTCGCTAAGCATTATTTATGGACCCATTTACTTTGATTAGTCACTGTGTGTCATTTGTTTGCTTTGTGATACGGACGAATGACCACCATCCTTGCTTTGTTGATTTTGTTTCATCTCGTTTTTTTCATCTAATCATCTCACTCGTTTCCTCTCATGTTTTCCTCTTTTTAGCATGCCTCCTCGACGCGAAAATCAGCTACCCAATGCCGAACTGGCAGAAATCATCGCACAGCATATGGCTGCTGCGTTCCCGAATCTTATTGCTCAGTTTAACCAAGCCAACATCAATCAGAACGCTCCTTGTAACTTCAAGAGCTTCAATTCGGCTAAACCACTCAAGTTCAGTGGTACTGGGGGGGCAATTGGGCTCCTTCAATGGTTTGAGAGCATTGAGAATACTTTTCGTCATGTTCAGTGTCCTGATAATCGCAAAGTCGAGTTTGCTTCTAGTGTTTTTCAGAAGAGGGCGTTGACATGGTGGAACGGGGTTATGAGAGATCGTGGTGCTGAAGTTGCTTTAGCACAAACATGGGCTGAGTTAAGGACTCTCATGATGAGTGAGTTTTGTCCTCGTCATGAACTACGAGCGCTGGAAAGGGAGTTTGACGATCTAAAGCAGTTTAGTGGCGAGCACCGGGCGTATACTGATAGGTACGAAGAGTTGAGTTTGTTATGCCCAACGATGGTTACCCCACTCGACAAGGCTATCGAGAGATACATCGATGGTCTACCTGACTCTGTGCAAGACATCGTTACTGGTAGTAAGCCTACCACTGTTCGTCAGGCAATCGAACTATCTGCAACATTGACTGAGTCGCAGATTCGAAAGGGTAAGTTGCACAGGAAGGGTGGTAAGAAGGGTAAGAAGCAGGAGTCTGATAAGAAGGATAGCAAGAAAGGTAAAATCAAGAAGGGGAGTGATGCAGGTTCCTCAAACGGTTCTAGGAAGCGGAAGGCTTCCCAAAATTTTGCCGTTACTACGCAGACAAATCAGCCTGCGCAACCTCTTGCCAAGAAACCATACTTTGGCAATGCACCTTTGTGCAATAAGTGTAACGGACATCATCAACTGCACCACCAGTGCCGTCAATGCACTAACTGCGGAAGACCTGGTCATCTTGCTGCCACCTGCCGCTTTCCTGCTAATTTGAATCGGGCAGCTCAGAACCCGGCTCAACAGGTTGCTCAGCCTCTTGCTCAGCAACAAGGTCAAGCAGCACGACCTCACTTCCCACCAGGTTCTTGTTACAACTGTGGGGATCTGACCCACTACCGTAATCAGTGTCCAAGATTGGTGAATGCGAACCCGGTTCAAGATCAGGCTCGTAGATGAGCTTTTAACATGAATGCTGTTGAGGCGCAAGCAGACGACGAAGTGGTGAACGGTACGTTCTTTGTCAATAATCAACCTGCGTCTGTTCTTTTTGATTCAGGGGCCGATAAGAGTTTTGTGTCATTATCTTTTGAGCCCTTGCTTCGCGTGTCTAGAACGAAACTAGGTAAGCCTTTGACAGTAGAAGTTGCGAGTGGTGAACCCGTTGTTCTTGATTCTGTTCTTCGCAACTGCCAGTTGAACCTTAACGACCACCTCTTTCCTATTGACCTCACGCCTATGCAACTTGGAAGCTTCGACATTATTGTGGGCATGGATTGGTTAGCCAAGCATCGCCGCAGAGGTAGTTTGTTTTGAGAAGATTGTTCGTATGCCACTTTCGTCAGGTGAGATACTACAGGTTCATGGTGAAAAACCTGCTAGTAGCCTCAAGCTTATGTCTTGTTTTCAAGCTCGGAAGTATCTGCGAAAGAACTATGTGGCCTTCTTGGCACATGTTACAGCAGATAGAGGCAAAGATAAGACTATGCAAGATATTCCTGTTGTTCGGGATTATCCGGAGTTGTTTCCTGAAGAGTTGCCTGGTCTACCTCCAACACGCCAAGTCGAGTTCCGTATCGATCTCGTACCTGGTGCAAATCCTATTGCCAGAGCCCCATATCGTCTTGCACCGTCTGAGATGCAAGAGCTATCTAAGCAGCTTCAGGAGCTTTCTGACAAAGGTTTTATCCGTCCTAGCTTTTCACCTTGGGGTGCTCCCGTTCTTTTTGTCAAGAAGAAGGATGTGTGACAACTCGAATTTCCAAGATTCTATTTCGTATTTATTGCACGATCATGTATTGATTGCCATGAAATTAATTATGTTTTGATTGTTTGATTGTATTTGTGAAACTTGTCAAATGTGTAAACTTGGTGGTGGAACTATGAAACAGTTATGAGATGGTGTGCATTTGTAAATTACAATACTTAGGGATGTAAATGGTAATTAGTGAAATCCTAGATACTTAAAACCCTAATCTCTTTCACTAATCATTCCCTAATCATCACAAGAAACCAAAACACGTACTTTCACCTCTCTAATCCTCTAGCAAGCATCATCACCAAATCATTTGGCACAAGATAATCATCACTTGATTCCTCTTTCTCTAGAATCCATCAAGGTAATTGCTTAATCATTGTTGGTTGTTAGTGATTGATTGTTTGATTGTTACAAATTCATGATTCTTGCAATTCTTGAAAAAACCCTAGATTATCATATGAAGGTTCTGCGTTTTAAATGGATATTGAGTATTGTGATAATGATGTTGATTAGTGAATGATTGTTTGCATGATGATAAGATTCAAGGAATGTTAGGATGATTTCTTGGTGATAAATTGCCGTTCTGCGATGTGTATGAAGTAGGGTTTTGACAATAAGAACGTAACTGTTGAATGCGAAAGTGTAACTGTTCCAATTGCTAATGTAATTGTCTGAGGTTGATTTATATGTTAGTCCGAGTATTGTTGGGTTAGTCTGAGTTTAATTGGTGAACACATGGACCGAATTTATTTGAAGAATATAATGATCCGAGTATAATGTAATGTATCTTGTCCGAGTTTAAGTTGGACCACTTTGTCCGAATATATTAGATTGTAATGTGCCCGAGTTTAATCACTTGTCCGAGTTTAATAAATCTCTCATGGTCCGAGTTTATTTAGCTTACAAGTGGTCCGAATATAATGCCCTAATGGTCCGAGTTTATTTAGCTTGCAAGTGGTCCGAATATAATGGACCTAGTCCGAGTTTATTATTGGTCCGAGTTTAATACATGTCACTTTGGTCCGAGTTTGTTTTGTAGTCCGAGTATAAATTGTAAAGGTTGGTCCGAGTATAAATCCATATGTGGACCGAGCTTATTAAATGTTTATGGGCTGAGTTTAATTGGGCCGAGTTAATGAAATGTTTAGGGTCCGAGTTTATTGACTTGTATTTGGACCGAGTTTAATGAGTCTGTGTGTGTAACTTGATAGTCTGAGTTTATTGTATGATGATTTCATGTGATATCCGAGTTTTGAACAGGGGAGACCCCCCCCATACTTGTCTGAGTTTTTGTGAGATGCATGATCCTGTATATGTTCACATGAATTACGTGAATTGCATGAATGGGTTAACTGTTACGTGATACATGATTGATACATGATATTGGCTGTCAAGCACCATACGACATTAGATTACATGCGTATCATTTCGAACGTGAACTGATTTGTTATACGTGCATACAATAGGACTTGATTAATTACTTGTGAGTACATAACCTAGCGTACCGAGCAAACCAAGGTGAGTTCACACTCCTACTAAGGCATGGGATTCCCGGGTCGTGGGAATGGGTTAAAGGTTTCAATTGACTTATAACGTACAAACGCTTTTCCTAGACTATCACCTATCATGGTCCTCGGATGTCAGGACGGTTCCGTAGGTTGGGATAACACCTACGTGGTTCCGTAGGTTGGATAACACCTACGTGGTCATATGCCATTACTGCCTCGGATGTCAGGCACGCACGTAAAACCTACGTGTACGCATTACTTACTTCTTCCGTAGGTTGGGATAACACCTACGTGGTCATATGTTACTTCTATCCTCGGTTACGAAGGATACGTGCGTAAAACCTACGCACACCCCATACGCGCTACTGTTCTCGGACGAAGAACAGGGATAATACGAATAGTCTAGTGGTCACATAACATGGGAAGCCCCCACCTGCATAACTTACTATTGGCCCAGTAGAGCCACCCGTTACTTACTGTTACGCACTTACTTACTGTGAACTCGCTCAACTAGTTTGTTGATCATACTGTTACATGCCTTGCAGATCGTTAGGTACTTGGAGCTTGTACTGGAGAAGCGGGTCGTTGTGGACAAGGATCGTGGTTTCTACGTTGAACTACTATGACATTTAAAACTATTAACTATTGTTGGATTATTTACTATGCTTCCGCAACTTAAATTATGTTTTGTTGAAACATCAATCGTATTGAATGGTTTGTTTACATTTATTATACTTGACATTAATTACATGTTCAATATGATTGGTGGCTTGATCCTGGTCAGTCACGCTCCCAAGCGGTGATACTCCGCAGGTGGATTTTGGGGGTGTGACAGATTGGTATCAGAGCCATTGGTTATAGAGAACTTGGTTTTAATATGGAAAAACGTTTTTATTAAAACCAGACTATAACCAGAACAGTGCTCTCAACGATCCACAACGACGCTTCGCTCCACGTGCAAGACTCAACTTCCTAGGTAATAAGGTTTATGTTTATTGCCTACATGCTAGAATTTGCATAGAACTTTGCTCGTAGTATGCTTACATTACCTTGCTCACAACTTGTCATTGCATGAGAATACTTATGTGCTTACACTCTTCTGTCATCGCACTATTCGCGAACCTTTCTCACTTATGTTGCCTTTGATGTGAAGATCAATGGCCGCACGAATTAACATGACTCAAGCCCAGCTAGAGGCTCTCGTTGCTGCGGCAGTTGCAGCCGCCCAAGCAGGTAGTACACCCTGCAGTATAGACACTAGGATCTTTAGATCCTACATTAATTCTCGTACTTAACTTTGCCCTATTCGTACACAATAGGTCAACCCGCTCAGCAACAACCTGGGTGCACCTTCAAGAATTTCATGGATTGTCGTCCTAGCTCGTTCAGTGGCACGGAGGGAGCAGTTGGACTCCTCCACTGGTTTGAAAAGCTCGAGTCAGTTTTCGAAATGTGTGAATGCCCTGAGGCTCGCAGGGTGAAGTTCGCCACTGGCACACTTGAAGGAATTGCGCTCACTTGGTGGAACGCACAAGTGCAGATCTTAGGGTTGGCAGCTGCTAACGCCACACCCTGGAATGATTTCAAAGAACTGATCAAGAGGGAATACTGCACTAGAGAAGACATTCACAAGTTGGAGGACGAGTTGTATAACTTGAAAATGGTTGGTTCGGAAATCGAAGCTTACACCAAGAGATCAAATGAGTTGGCTGTGTTATGTCCAACTATGGTGGATCCTCCATACAAGCGTATTGAGTTGTATCTCAAAGGTTTGGCACCAGAAATACAGAGCCACGTTACCTCGGCTAACCTCAACAACATCCAGGAAATCCAGCGTCTCGCTCATCGCATCACCGATCAGGCAGTGGATCAGAATAAACTGCCTAAGCGCGTCAGTGCTACTGCTACCGCTACTGCTTCTACTACACTTGCTACTCCCAGTGAAAGTAAGAGAAAATGGGATGGGGATTCTAGCAAGGGGTCAGCTTCAGTACAGTCACAAGCTCAGCAACGAAAGACAGACAGTTACCAGAGTCCCAGTCAGCACTCCTCAGGCAGCCACAGACAGGGAGGGTATCGAGGAAGCCTTCCAAAGTGTAACACCTGCAACAAACATCACAGTGGCCAGTGTAATAAGATTCGTTGTCAAAGATGCCTCAAGATGGGTCACGAGGCCAAAGATTGTAGAAGCGCTCGACCTGCGAACCAGAACCAGCAGCAGCTACCAACACAGCGGAATCAGCAACAGGGCAACAAGGGGTGCTATAATTGTGGTGCTGAAGGTCACATCAAGAGACACTGCCCTCAGCTAAACAGGAACCAGAACAACAACAACAATCAGGGCAACGGGAACAATAACAACAATAACGGGGGAAACAACAACAACAATGGCAATGAAGCTCGGGGTCGTGCTTTTGTGCTAGGTCGGGGTGACGCAGTGAATGATCCCAATGTGGTTATGGGTAAGTTTCTTCTCGACGATATTTATGTTACTGTCTTATTTGATTCGGGTGCTGATACAAGCTATATGTCATTGAAAATGAGTAAATTATTAAAACGTACACCAACACCCCTAGACACCAAACACGTCGTAGAACTAGCCAATGGTAAAAGTGTAGAAGCCGCACAGGTAGTCAAGGGTTGTAGTATTGTTCTAGCGGGTCAGACTTTCTCGATTGATCTCATACCCATAGTTTTGGGTAGTTTCGACGTCGTCATCGGTATGGATTGGTTATCCCAACATCACGCGGAGATCTTATGCAAAGAAAAAGTTATTCGTATTCCTCGCTCCAGTCAAGAACCCCTCGAAGTACAAGGTGACAAGAGTGGTGCTGTGGTTGGCATCATCTCTTTCTTAAAGGCGCAGAAATGTTTACGAAAGGGACATACTGCCATTCTGGCACTTGTCACTGACGCATCAGCAAAGGTAAAGAAGCTGGAGGATATACCAGTTGTGCGTGATTTTCCTCAAGTGTTTCCTGAAGATTTACCTGGTTTACCTCCTCATCGTCAAGTCGAGTTTCAGATTGAGTTAGCTCCTGGAGCAGCACCAATAGCCCGCGCACCGTATCGTTTAGCTCCAACCGAATTGGAAGAACTGTCGAAGCAGCTACAAGAGCTCTTGGAAAGGGGCTTTATTCGTCCAAGCTCTTCGCCTTGGGGAGCTCCAGTGTTATTTGTGAAGAAGAAAGACGGTACGTTCAGAATGTGCATCGACTACCGTGAACTCAATAAGGTGACGGTGAAGAACCGTTATCCTCTTCCGCGCATAGATGACTTATTCGACCAGTTGCAAGGGTCGTGTTATTACTCCAAGATAGACTTGAGGTCAGGTTATCATCAGCTGAGAGTCCGGGATGAGGACGTCTTCAAAACAGCATTCAGAACTCGCTACGGCCATTACGAGTTTCTTGTCATGCCATTCGGGCTTACGAACGCGCCTGCAGTCTTCATGGATCTTATGAACAGGGTGTGTAAACCCTATCTCGACAAATTCGTCATTATCTTCATCGACGACATTCTGATCTACTCCAAGAGTCAGGAGGAACACGAGCAGCACCTACGTCTTATCTTGGAACTTCTTCGAAAGGAGCAACTGTACGCAAAGTTTTCTAAATGCGACTTCTGGCTTCGTGAAGTCCACTTCTTAGGCCATGTGGTGAACAAGGATGGGATTCTTGTCGATCCATCCAAGGTAGATTCGATCAGAAATTGGCCAGCACCGCGTACACCAACAGAAATACGCCAATTCTTGGGTTTGGCGGGATACTACAGACGGTTTATCAAAGACTTCTCCAAGATCGCGCAGCCGCTTACTATGCTAACACAGAAAGGTGTCGTGTACAGATGGGGTAATACGCAGGAAACTGCTTTTCAGTACTTAAAGGATAGATTATGCAGCGCACCTATCCTCTCATTGCCCGAGGGCACGGATGACTTCGTGGTTTATTGTGACGCATCGATACAGGGGCTTGGTTGTGTATTGATGCAGCGGGATAAAGTTATTGCCTACGCCTCTCGTCAACTCAAGGTTCATGAACGGAACTACACGACGCACGATTTGGAGCTGGGAGCCGTTGTTTTTGCGCTTAAGATATGGCGACACTACCTGTACGGTACCAAGTGCACGATTTACACCGATCACAGGAGTCTCGAGCATATCTTCAAGCAGAAGGAATTGAATATGCGTCAACGACGATGGGTCGAACTGCTTAATGACTATGAATGCGCTATCAAGTATCACCCAGGCAAGGCCAATGTTGTGGCTGACGCCCTCAGTCGGAAAGACACTCTACCGAAGCGCGTGCGAGCGCTACAGCTTACTATTCAGTCTAGTCTTCCTTCTCAGATACGAGCTGCTCAGATGGAAGCTCTGAAACCCGAAAACGTCAAGGCTGAAGCCTTACGCGGCCCAAGGCAACAAATGGAACAAAAGGAAGATGGCGCCTACTATGTAACGGGCCGTATTTGGGTCCCACTTTATGGCGGTCTACGAGAACTTGTGATGGACGAAGCGCACAAGTCTCGCTACTCGGTACATCCAGGTGCGGATAAAATGTACCATGATATCAAAACAACATACTGGTGGCCAAGTATGAAAGCCCACATCGCCACCTATGTTGGCAAGTGCTTGACCTGTGCGAGAGTCAAGGTTGAGTATCAGAAACCAGCAGGTCTACTGCAACAACCCAAGATACCACAGTGGAAATGGGAAGAAATTTCCATGGATTTTGTTACAGGCCTACCGAGATCTCAGCGTGGGAACGATACAATATGGGTAATCGTGGATCGACTCACCAAGTCTGCACACTTCCTAGCGATAAAGGAAACGGATAAGTTCTCCACTCTCGCAGACATTTACTTGAAAGAAGTCGTTTCGAGGCACGGAGTGCCAACCTCCATCATTTCAGATCGCGACGCACGATTTACGTCAGAGCTATGGCAAGCGATGCACAAATCCTTCGGCTCACGATTAGACATGAGCACAGCATATCACCCTCAGACGGATGGGCAGTCTGAGCGAACTATCCAAACTCTAGAAGACATGCTTCGGGCGTGTGTTATCGATTTCGGCAACGGCTGGGAAAAACACCTTCCTTTGGTGGAGTTCTCATACAATAACAGCTACCACACCAGCATTCAAGCCGCTCCATTTGAGGCATTATACGGACGTAAATGCCGGTCACCTCTCTGTTGGGCAGAGGTGGGGGATAGTCAAATTACGGGTCCAGAGATTGTAGTGGACGCCACAGAAAAGATTGCGCAGATACGACAACGCATGGCGGCAGCACGCGACCGTCAGAAAGCCTACGCGGATAAGCGTAAGAGACCTTTGGAATTTCAGGTCGGAGACCGGGTTTTACTAAAAGTCTCACCCTGGAAGGGTGTGGTTCGTTTTGGCAAACGAGGCAAACTCAATCCACGGTATGTCGGACCGTTCGAAATCATTGAGAAAATTGGCAAAGTAGCCTACAGATTAAACCTACCAGCTGAACTCGGTGCAGTTCACAATGTATTTCACGTGTCGAATCTGAAGAAATGCCTATCAGATGAGACCCTTATAGTTCCTTTTAAGGAACTCACTATCGACGAGCGGTTGCAGTTCGTCGAGGAACCAGTTGAAATCACGGACCGGGATGTTAAGGTCCTCAAACACAAGAGAATCCCTCTTGTTCGAGTTCGTTGGAACTCCCAGCGTGGCCCAGAGTACACCTGGGAACGCGAAGATCGAATGAAAGAAAAGTATCCCCGGTTATTCGAAACCAATGCATCCACTACTGAGGCTGAAGCTACTACTACTGAATTTCGGGACGAAATTCCGAATCAACGGGGGGATGATGTGACACCCCAGGAAAACCAGTGAACGATGTAACTTACCTAGCTTCCTCAGTGAGTGCGTACCAAATTTCGGGACGAAATTTCTTTTAAGTTGGGGATAATGTGACAACTCGAATTTCCAAGATTCTATTTCGTATTTATTGCACGATCATGTATTGATTGCCATGAAATTAATTATGTTTTGATTGTTTGATTGTATTTGTGAAACTTGTCAAATGTGTAAACTTGGTGGTGGAACTATGAAACAGTTATGAGATGGTGTGCATTTGTAAATTACAATACTTAGGGATGTAAATGGTAATTAGTGAAATCCTAGATACTTAAAACCCTAATCTCTTTCACTAATCATTCCCTAATCATCACAAGAAACCAAAACACGTACTTTCACCTCTCTAATCCTCTAGCAAGCATCATCACCAAATCATTTGGCACAAGATAATCATCACTTGATTCCTCTTTCTCTAGAATCCATCAAGGTAATTGCTTAATCATTGTTGGTTGTTAGTGATTGATTGTTTGATTGTTACAAATTCATGATTCTTGCAATTCTTGAAAAAACCCTAGATTATCATATGAAGGTTCTGCGTTTTAAATGGATATTGAGTATTGTGATAATGATGTTGATTAGTGAATGATTGTTTGCATGATGATAAGATTCAAGGAATGTTAGGATGATTTCTTGGTGATAAATTGCCGTTCTGCGATGTGTATGAAGTAGGGTTTTGACAATAAGAACGTAACTGTTGAATGCGAAAGTGTAACTGTTCCAATTGCTAATGTAATTGTCTGAGGTTGATTTATATGTTAGTCCGAGTATTGTTGGGTTAGTCTGAGTTTAATTGGTGAACACATGGACCGAATTTATTTGAAGAATATAATGATCCGAGTATAATGTAATGTATCTTGTCCGAGTTTAAGTTGGACCACTTTGTCCGAATATATTAGATTGTAATGTGCCCGAGTTTAATCACTTGTCCGAGTTTAATAAATCTCTCATGGTCCGAGTTTATTTAGCTTACAAGTGGTCCGAATATAATGCCCTAATGGTCCGAGTTTATTTAGCTTGCAAGTGGTCCGAATATAATGGACCTAGTCCGAGTTTATTATTGGTCCGAGTTTAATACATGTCACTTTGGTCCGAGTTTGTTTTGTAGTCCGAGTATAAATTGTAAAGGTTGGTCCGAGTATAAATCCATATGTGGACCGAGCTTATTAAATGTTTATGGGCTGAGTTTAATTGGGCCGAGTTAATGAAATGTTTAGGGTCCGAGTTTATTGACTTGTATTTGGACCGAGTTTAATGAGTCTGTGTGTGTAACTTGATAGTCTGAGTTTATTGTATGATGATTTCATGTGATATCCGAGTTTTGAACAGGGGAGACCCCCCCCCATACTTGTCTGAGTTTTTGTGAGATGCATGATCCTGTATATGTTCACATGAATTACGTGAATTGCATGAATGGGTTAACTGTTACGTGATACATGATTGATACATGATATTGGCTGTCAAGCACCATACGACATTAGATTACATGCGTATCATTTCGAACGTGAACTGATTTGTTATACGTGCATACAATAGGACTTGATTAATTACTTGTGAGTACATAACCTAGCGTACCGAGCAAACCAAGGTGAGTTCACACTCCTACTAAGGCATGGGATTCCCGGGTCGTGGGAATGGGTTAAAGGTTTCAATTGACTTATAACGTACAAACGCTTTTCCTAGACTATCACCTATCATGGTCCTCGGATGTCAGGACGGTTCCGTAGGTTGGGATAACACCTACGTGGTTCCGTAGGTTGGATAACACCTACGTGGTCATATGCCATTACTGCCTCGGATGTCAGGCACGCACGTAAAACCTACGTGTACGCATTACTTACTTCTTCCGTAGGTTGGGATAACACCTACGTGGTCATATGTTACTTCTATCCTCGGTTACGAAGGATACGTGCGTAAAACCTACGCACACCCCATACGCGCTACTGTTCTCGGACGAAGAACAGGGATAATACGAATAGTCTAGTGGTCACATAACATGGGAAGCCCCCACCTGCATAACTTACTATTGGCCCAGTAGAGCCACCCGTTACTTACTGTTACGCACTTACTTACTGTGAACTCGCTCAACTAGTTTGTTGATCATACTGTTACATGCCTTGCAGATCGTTAGGTACTTGGAGCTTGTACTGGAGAAGCGGGTCGTTGTGGACAAGGATCGTGGTTTCTACGTTGAACTACTATGACATTTAAAACTATTAACTATTGTTGGATTATTTACTATGCTTCCGCAACTTAAATTATGTTTTGTTGAAACATCAATCGTATTGAATGGTTTGTTTACATTTATTATACTTGACATTAATTACATGTTCAATATGATTGGTGGCTTGATCCTGGTCAGTCACGCTCCCAAGCGGTGATACTCCGCAGGTGGATTTTGGGGGTGTGACAGGATGGATCCTTCAAAATGTGTATCGATTATCGTGAGCTGAATAAGCTTACCATCAAGAATCGATATCCCCTACCTCGCATTGATGACCTCTTTGACCAGTTACAGGGTGCCACTTGCTTTTCGAAGATCGACCTTCGTTCTGGGTATCATCAACTTCGTGTGCATGAAGAGGATATTCCCAAGACAGCATTCCGCACTCGATATGGGCATTATGAGTTCACAGTCATGCCATTCGGTTTGACCAATGCTCCTGCTGTTTTTATGGACTTAATGAATAGGGTCTGCAAGCCTTATTTAGATAAGTTCATTATCGTTTTTATCGATGATATCTTGATTTATTCTAAGACGCTAGCTGATCACGAGCGCCATCTTCGTCTTACTCTGGAACTCCTAAAGAAAGAGCAACTTTTTGCCAAGTTCTCCAAGTGTGAATTTTGGCTTAAGGAAGTTCAATTTTTGGGACATATTGTCAACGAACAAGGTATTCATGGTATTTCTGGCAAGTCTTACACTTGGGCTTATCCCCAGACTGATGTCCATCTTTCCTTGAACCAGATCCTTTCCTGTGGTCATTGCTTCCACAGTGCTTCTTGTTTGATCGACGAGAGTTGTCGTCATCATCATGCTTTCGTTTCTCGGCATCCTTGTTCCTCAGCAATCTCAGCCTGACCGCATCCAGCGTGAGGGATAAGGATATATCAGCTACTGACCTGAATGTAGCTGGCCGAGAGGCTTTCACACTAGCCTTGATCTCTGGAGCTAAGCCCCCTATGAAACGAGCTATTCTTTTTGGTTCCGGGGTCACCAGATAAGGAACCAATCTTGACATGGTATTAAAGCTCATAAGGTAAGCTTGGCAATCCAGATTCTTCATCACTAACGACAGAAAATCTGACTCAATCTTCTCAACCTCATGCTGAGGGCAGTAGTTTTCTCGAATGACGGCAACAAATTGTTCCCATGACATGCTATACAGTGGAACCTTCCCAGTGGCCTGAATCAATGATCTCCACCAGGCCAAGGCCTCACCCTTGAATGATTGGGATACAAACTTCACTATATCCTTTTCAGCGCACCCGCTGATGTCAACCACCATGTCCATCTCATCTAACCACGGCATGCAGTCTATCGCTCCCTTCTCCCCTGTAAAATCCCGGGGCTTGCATGAAACGAAGTACTTGTAGGAGCAACCCTTATCACGGGGCCCTTGGTTTAGCACAACTCTTTGAGATGGGACACTATGATGGTTCGACGAGTGACGATCATCATCATCTTTCTTTGGTTCTTCATTCTTGGAGGGAGGCTTGCTATGTGCCTCGGAATGAGTCTTGGGATTTGAATGCGGTGCGGATCGGGTCCTACTCCGAGTCCCGCTCGACTCACTGTATTGCCTATCCAAGGCTTTCGTAACAGCATTGTCAATCAACGCTTGCAGTTCCGCACCCGCTATATTAATACGAACTTCATTCTCATTCTCCTTTGGATGGCTATTTATTTCATCCGAGTCAGCCATTTTTTTCTTGAAGTGCTACATAAGATAATGACAAAAGTTTTATTCGGGAGTTTATTATGGAATTGTCTTTTATGGCAATTCATTAACCATGGTAAACATAGACCATATTTGGTTAATTTGTTACTCACATTCATTTAGGATTTTAATATAACTTATCCTAATTATAACAATATTGTTAGTGGCACAAAAAGCCTAGTCACAAGGACGTTTTAATATTATAAGTCATGATTTCAGAGAATCAAGGCATGAAGGTTTGAACATAGTTCTTTTACCTTTTCTGGACAGAGAGTCATAGACTACTACTGTCTTTTGTCTTATATGACAATGAATATAGCCCGTAGGCACTACATCACTAATGGATGCTTGATAAATGATCATCTTATTTGATGATTTAAACCCATGATTTATAAATCATTAATTTAGGTTTTGGAATCCTTAGAAGGATCCTTGTGTAAAATGACACGGGTGATTTAACGAATCACGTCTGCCAGGAGTGTTAACATGTTTACAGAGGTTAACCGGAATCGGAATCTTTTAATCAGGTCCTACCATCTTGGCCAGGTCTTATAGTGACACGAAGGCTAGGTTACACCATTAAGATTCTTTATTTAATAACTGGTAGGCAGATTTATTTAAAAGGAATGATTTTTTATTTATTTATTTCATATATTTATGCATATAACGACAAAATGAAATTTATAACTTAACATTCCAATACATATTAAAAGATTACACACTGCCCTAAGCGGGACTTTTAAAAGACGAAATACCTACGCAGAGGTTATACAGAAAACAAGTCCTCGCAGGGACCAAATACTAGGATAGATGTCCACACAGGGACTGAAAGATAAGTCCACGCAGGGACTAAAACAAATAAATGTCCACACAGGGACTTGATTAAAATAGGAAATACAATAGTACATATAGAGACTAATGATCTCGCTTCTTCTTCCCTTTTAACAAGTTTGCTAGGCCTTTGAGGAATCCACGATTGTTCTTACGCTCTTGCTCAAAGTCTCGTTCTACTCTGTTCAAACGGTGGAGGATTTCTTCCTGCTCCGGTGGGGAAAAACGCGGCTGCTACGATAAGTGCTGAGCCGGAGGTCTAGCAGGTATTGGATACCCATGAGTTGAGTATCCCATTCCCCAAGGTGTTTCATAAGGTACTTCAAGGTGAAGGGCGTGGTAGTTTGCCGCCGCTTCTACGTAAGGGTCGACACCAATGTAGTTTGTGGGTCCCAAGCCTAGATGACCTTCGCGTTTTGCTTATGGATGAAGCCCATAAGTCTCGTTACTCTATTCATCCTGGCTTAGACAAGATGTATAAGGATCTTCGTACTCTGTATTGGTGGCCTGGTATGAAGAAAGACATTGCCTTATACGTTTCTAAATGCCTTACTTGTCTCAAGGTTAAGGCTGAACACCAACATCCTTATGGTCTTTTGGAGCAACCAGAGATCCCAGTTTGGAAATGGGAAAACATTGCTATGGATCTCATTACTAAACTTCCGCGCACTAAGAAAGGTCATGATGCCATCTGGGTAGTTGTTGATCGTCTTACTAAATCAGCGCATTTCTTGCCAATCCGTGAGGATTTTTCTACTGAAAGACTGGCTGAAATCTATGTGGATGAAATTGTATCTCGACATGGTGTTCCTTTGAACATTATTTCTGATAGAGATGCTCGCTTCTCTTCTCGTTTTTGGAGAACCATGCAATCTGCTATGGGGACCCAACTAAATCTAAGCACAGCATATCATCCACAAACAGATGGCCAAACTGAAAGAACAATCCAGACTTTGGATGATATGCTTAGAGCTTGTGTGATCGATTTTGGTGGTAGTTGGGATTCACATCTTCCATTGATTGAATTCTCCTACAACAATAGTTATCACTCCAGCATCAACATGGCTCCTTTCGAGGCTCTCTATGGTCGAAAATGTCGTTCACCAGTCTGCTGGAATGAGATCGGTGAGGCTCAGCTTACTGGACCTGACCTCATTCTAAAGACAACTGATAAGGTTAAGAAAGTTCGTGATAACTTACTGACAGCTCGAAGCCGTCAAAAGAGTTACGCGGATCGACGACGCAAGCCCTTGGAATTCCAGGTCGGTGATCGTGTATTACTTAAGGTCTCACCTTGGAAAGGTGTGATCAGATTTGGAAAGACAGGAAAACTTGCACCTAGATACGTTGGACCATTCAAGATCGTCGAAAGAATCGGTAAGGTAGCCTACAGACTTGCATTACCTCCCGAACTTGGAAATGTTCATCCAACTTTCCACGTATCCAATCTCAAAAAGTGTCTAGCTGATGAGAACCTCCACATACCGCTTGACGAAATCTGTGTTGATAAAACACTTCATTTTGTTAAGAAACCTGTGGAAATTATGGATCGTGAAGTCAAATGGCTTAAACGCAAGCGCATTCCGTTGGTTAAAGTTCGTTGGGAATCTAAACGTGGACCTGAGTTTACTTGGGAACGTGAAGATCAAATGAAGGCGAAGTATCCACATCTATTCTCACGAGTTTCCTCTAAACAAATTTTGGGACGAAATTTCCACAAGTAGGGGAGACTGTGACATCTGTGCTTGTGATCATTGTAAACAGTTCAGTTATCAATGAAATAAAGTTATTTGATCCCTATGTTTGTTTGTTTATGTTTGATGTTTTTCATGTTTTGACTTTTATTCGATTTCAAACTCTATATCGCTTTCTGGAGAATTATGCGCAAACTGGTGCGAAAACGTAATCAGTTATATGCAAAAAATACTCCGGAACATCAATTTATGCTTAACATACCTTAAATAACCTTTACATAACTTAGAAATAAGTTTTGAAGGCTTTGGTATGGCAAAATCAAGTTAATTCGCTTACAGGGACTAAAATTGACAAACTACGAAAGTATGCCGATTTGAACTGTAACGAACCTTCCGAAACATGCCCATAAGTTAGACACACCCTAAATATCCTTTACATAGCTTAGAAATAGGCTTTGAGGGGTTCGGTGTGCTAAAATAAACTTTATGCTCATTCAGGGACTAAAAGCGTCAAAAAGTGCATAAGTTTGCATTTTCGCGCATAACTTAAGTTCTGAATACACCCGGACATCCAAAAATTTATTTAATCATTAAAATATTATGTTTTAGTGATTGGCTTGTCAAAAATCCGTTCGTCGCGCAATTTGGACCGTTTTTGCATCCGTTACGACATCTGTCGTAATTAACCGAACAACGCAATCGTACGGCCAAACGAACCGACATCCGGCATATTTTTGAGCGTGTTTCAAGTTCCCTATACTTTAACTTCATTTTAGATCCTTAAAATGGGGTTAACGGGGTTTAAACGTGCCAAAACGCATCAAAAATCAAGTTTGAAGGTACAGGGGCCTGTTCTGCCAAATTCAATCTTTCTGACCTGCAGGGTCCTTACGGACCGTAAGACCTACTCCATTCGGTCCGTAAGCAGGTGCCAGATACCAGAAAATGCAATCCAGCTTGATCCAGCTGTTCCTCACTTGTGCAAATGGTTTTGGGCAATCTATGGGCTGGTTTGGGGGCTCCCCTGGTTTTGTAAAACAATGGGCTTGATGTGTACGGCCTAGATCGAAGCACGTTATTCAACGAACGATCCTAACGGTTCTACTACATCTATAAATACCCCCACCATGTCTTCCTCAAAACCCACTTGAATTCTGAGATTTTCTCTAAGTTGAAGTGTTGAACACTTCATACCTGAGAAATACTTGGAATATCAATCTTGCGGGGACCTTCTGTAAGTATTCTTTCGCGTTTTTTCGTTCGTTTTAGCGTTAAAGTCAAACTGTGTTTGACTTTCTGCATTGACCAGTTTTTTGGTCAACGCGAAGTTCGTTTGAACTTCATAACGTGAGCGTAATCACGATGGTTATAGTCCCTAGTAACTATACCTACTGATTACCACGTTATCTAGGCTCAGTGACGAGTCGTAGTTTCGGCCAAAATGCGTTTTCTCGCGTATTTTGTAACCAAACTACTCTAGGGAATTAAAACCGTTTGTTTTAATACCAAACCTGTTTTCTAACATTACTAAACATGTTCTAGCATGTTTAGCTCGTCGCTTTTAGATTTGTGCTTGTTTAGGGTCGTAAAGGTAAGCGATCTAATCAATCGCTTATGCTTACGAACCCGACCCATTTGGTCGATCTTTAGGATCCGACCAAACATTTTAGGTGACCATAGTTGTATAGGGAATAACCTTCCGAGGTTATACCTTATGGTCACGACGTTTATGTAGTTGTATGATAAGTAGTTCTTATGCCTTAGGTAAATTACCAAAATACCCCTTTTTGCGCCAAAAATTCATTTTAAACCTATGTAACATAATTTTTGGTATCTAAACTGATTTAACAACAATATTAAGCATGTTAAGGCATATCTTACTTGTCATAGGACTAGTTAGGCTTTCCGAACGCGTTTTACGCAAACGACGCGTTAAAGTAGCATAAGCTACCTAAACGGGTCGTAACGGGTCAAAAGCACTTAGGATAAGTTTCGTTTTAGTATGTAGGCTTTGTCAAACCATATTACATAAGTTCCCATACATATTTGGTTTACGAACCCTCGTACTACCCGATCCACTGATAGGTCCGTTTATTAATGTAGATACCTATATAGGTGCCGTTTGATTCCGTGATCTTCTAGCATTGCTTGGTGGTTATCCTACGACTTCTAAGCAATCTCAAGTGAGTACATAAACCCCTCTTTTACTGTTTTTCAAATGTTTTGGGGTGAAACACATGTGCCTACTTGTTACTTTCATGCTTTCCATGTTTTCACAACTTATACTTGCTATGTTCATTAGTACACCATTAGTACATGATTTCATTATGTTTTGCTATGTATGTTTACTTAACATGCTAGCACATTGATTTACATTACATTACTTTGCGATATATGTTTACATGGCATATTAGCACATTGTTTTTCATGACTTTTCTGCTTTGTATGTTTACTTGGCATACTTAGTACATTGTTTTCACATAACTTGTTTAAATTTGGTATAACATTTGGTTTGCATAAACGGTTCTTTACTACATTCATTAACATTAGCTACGCCGCTCGGTAGTAAGTAATGGTACCATAGGACTTGACAAATCCCGTTCCTGACATCCTGGGTTGGTTTGGATGAAAGGAATGACTGAATCCGAAAACATTTTACTTTGATAACCTTTACTCTAAGGTTATCCTGCTGTCTCAAGGCTTGAATGTAATGCGTTAACTTACCACATAAATGTTTGTATCAATAAAACAAGCTTTTACTTGGCAAAACATAACTTTTTGATTTATTCAAAATACTTTGTTTTGTTCCTTTTTACTTATGGTTAAGTATTCTCATTTTGTTACTTACCATACATAACTTTTGTTTACACATACTTAACTACATGACTACATTTTGGGTTTTAAACATTGACAATGGTTTAGACAAGAACATTTGATGATTGGTTTGAACATGAACTATATACTTTGGTGGTTTGTTTAAGTGATTTAGGTAACGATATGTGTGTAGTATGCTACAAGCATGGTGGATACGCCGCTGGTACTTCCTATATATAAGTGCTTGTATTGTATTACATGACATACCGTTATTTAAATCATTCGATTTTGGACTTATACATTTTTGCAAATAACATATTTTTCACAAGACTTCGTTTTTTTTCAAAACAATTTATTTCATACAACTTATTTTTACTTGGTTATTCTTTTAACCATACATCATTCTTTTATATACATACATATTAACTGATTTGTTATCACTTTTCAAACATTTTATAAGCAAAATGGATTCATGACAAGTTTTCATTAAAAATTTTCTTAAACCTAAGTCATGAATCCTATTTTCACAAAACCTATGTATCTCACAGGCATTTTTATGCTGACGTACCTATTTTCACATGTGTTTCAGAAGCTAATGCATAGGACGTTCGTGACACGCTAGGGTGGACTTGGGCCTTAGTGATATAAAATGGAGCTAGACTTAGTTTAATTTTGTGATGTACTTTTGTTTTCTTCTATCTTAAGACAATGTGACTTGTGGGTTCTCGTTTGAAACAATGTATTCCACCCTTGGGTGATGAATAAAATATTATTTTAATTACCATGGTTGTGGAACAATAATTCTGTTACAACACTCCCCGACGTTTCCGCCACGATTTGATGTTTTACGTGGTCGGGGTGTGACACAAACTGTGTGAGGTAGACCGTCTAGCGGGCTCAAAGAGGTTCCTCCTGTTCCTCCGAGGTTCGTCACTCCTTGTGCTGGAAGGAGCTCGCATGTGTGAAGGTCCGGCCTCGTGATCATTGTGAGTAGTGATTGGCCCTTTGCCTCTTCCTCCTCTTCTGATTGCTGGTGGCATATTTCCTGCTTAAATAATTTTTAATCAACAATTAACAATAAAGGACAACTAGAACAATAATTCGAATTCGTCCTATGTTCTTGTCTAGACTCGAGTATGTGCAATTGTGTCATTGAGATTAAGCACATAAGGATAGTGTTTAATTCACTCAACGTTGGCTCTGATACCAACCTGTCACACCCCGATTTCCACACGTTTCACCGGTGGGCCCGGTGGGGGATTACCGTGACGTAGTTGGCAACAATACAGTCAAACACCACAATATTTAAATGCACAGCGGAAGCAAAAGATAGATATATTTCAACTGAATGTTATTGTAATGTCATGTATCACAATAGTTGAAAATAATCCACAGGGGATCAAAATAAATAGGAAATAATGTTCAACAGTTTGACGTCCAAGCTTGCGAGACTTATTGTGGACGCTAGGAAGAAGCCAGCCTAGTTCATTTAGTACTTGCAGTTAACCTTTTTGGGAAAATACGTCAGTTTACACTGGTAAATACATTCAACCGACACTTTTGTAAAAGGTTTGAAAAAATTTATTTGAATGCACGTGGTACAAACTTTTATAACTTGGGATAATTATTTTAATATAATACTTGTAAACGAATTACATGTTTCTTTGCGTTCAGTAGCCCGTTCCGTAAACCGGGTTAAAGACTAATAGACACACCACAGGTATAATACCCACAAGGTTAATCCTTAAGTGGGATACCATTTTTCATATGCAGCTGTCAGGTGTACGCCTACACCCCGTGCTTAGGTCGTGGCCATCTCGTAAGATGATGCTAGGGATATCCGAGACATGGTCATTAACCCCCAAAGGCTTTAAGCAAACAAATCAAATTTTAAACGGGTCATCTTGATAATACTTAACCACTAATCGATTAAGATCAAATTCCCGACCAAGCGGTATTTTATATACCGTACCCCAAGCCCGTATAGGGAAATAAGTTAAAAGTATTTACCTTTGCAAGTATAATTCACAAACAGCTAATGCAAGTAGCTTTTACCGGGTCTCCTATTTTGGAACGAAGTTTATAATAACCTATTAGAATCCTAACGGGTCTTTGATTAAGCTTAAGCTTAGACCGGTTAGTTTTAACGAAAAGATACGGTTCGAACGCATGATTAAGCGAAGACCGGAATAAAATGTGATTTAGACCCGACAATTTTGAAGACTTGTTTAATATGGGTAATCCAATCACATTCTGGATTTTGAGATAAAAATGACAAGGTTTGACCCGTTTCGGCTAATTTATGTAAACTAGTTACATAAACCGAACCGAACGCGTAAATGGCGTAACGGGTAACCGTAAGAGTCCTACACAGGTTTCCTAAGTTAATATGCTCTAAAGAGGTTGTGGTATCAGTAGGATACCTTCCATTATGCCCATAACGAGTTTAATCCCAATATACGCCCCGTAGGGGTATTTTGGTCATTTTAAAGATTATAAAAGAGATTTCCGGTTTATACAGGAAATCTGAGTTTTCTGACCAGATTATAAAGTTCAAAATACTTTATTTATTATATGAAATTAGTAGCAATTGAATTCGGGTCAAAATACCATGTAGAATTCATTTTATGTCCGAAAAGGGTATATTCGGTATTCACCGAATCAATGCCATAACCGCAGGTTATGAGCAGGTTAAAAATAATTAAAATCTTTAAAAATCACAAAATATTATTTTACATCAGTGTGTAAAAGGTTTGGTGTCGAAATTTGGGTTTAGATAGGCTTTATGCTAATTGCGCCGTTTAATTACTAAAGTTTTCTTAATTGCGCTATTTAGCATAACTCCTATTCTAAACCTCGGATTGACATGAAATTTTAGGGACATGTTTAGAAATCAGTAACTAAGGTTAATGTCCTTTCACATATCCAAATTCTCGTTTTAAGATCAAAAGGGCATTATGGTCAACTTTTAAGCATATAACGGAAATGTGCAAACGACTCGGACAAACAACGAACCAGCCACAGAGGGTTATACCATCATGTAACCTGGTCCCAAGAGAGTCCTAAGGCATATCTAAGTCATACCAAATCGGGTCAGAACTGAAGTCAAAGTTTTGTGACTTTCGGTTCCGAACCGGGTCAAAACAGTAAATGGTCGGATCAAACCAGCTTAGACCAGTTATAATACTTATTATCAAGTTATATGAGTGATAAAACAGGTTACATGCCATCTACATTGTTAATTATGCGTTAATTCGAAAATTATCATTCTGTTGACTTTTTCTAAGCAACTTTGACCCCACATTTGAACTAGTTAGAGTGGGAATCAGAGGGTGCCCTTTTAAGGGTTTAATGCCCACATAATTACCAACATATAACTACCTTTGATTCGACTAATCGCTGGACCATTTGTGATTAATTGTTAAGTCAACCGTTAATTACGACGGTTTGACTTCTAAGCTATAACTAAGCAAAAACTCAACTAAGAAAGGTTAAGCACACTTACAGAAGTCCTATGCACGACCAGGGATGCTTAGAGAGGACACTTGAGCTCCAGAAACGATCAGAAGTGATGAATGAAGGTGTGGTTACAATGTTGCAATACAAGGCCTTTATATAGTAGTCTTGGATGCATTAGATCATGACAACAAGGTCTACAAGTGTAACCAGATCACCAACAAGTGTCCCTGAGTCCTAGGGGTCGTTTAGGGGGCGCCCATGCTGATAATAATGGCTTCTAAGTCGGTTAAAACACCAAACAGTGCTTCTGTCCGCATTTTCTGTATTTGGGCCTTTGACGCGGCCCGCGTATGGTTCTTTTAACCTTTACGCGGCCCGTCTGAATCTATCTGACAGAACCCATATCTTTCTACTGTCCACGCGGCCCGCGTAAACTTCTTGACAACCTTTACGCGGCCCGCCTGAGACCTGCTGTAAGATTTTTCAAATCTTTTCAATTATTGCAGTTGGCTCTTGGTTTTACGGAGGGGTAACTTTGCATTTTGGGGCCTTTCTTATTTACATATAAGGGCCTCGTGACTGTTACCCTACTTATTAATCCTCGGTTAGTTTATTACTATCCGAAAAGTCATAACTTTCAATGGTTGACGTTTTTAACCCCTCATGTACGAATTCGATCATAACTTTCTCATTTTATAACAGAGCTTGATGAAATTTATATCGTGCATTCTAGTGAGCATATTTTACCGTTAAAAAGCCTCGGGTTTGTTAAAGGGTCACTCAGAGGTACAACTTAAACATGTTGGCACATTTAACCCCTGTAGCTTGTAATCTCTCACTTTCTTCCACATTTCGCTCCGTATGATCCATGATTCATTTGTTTGGAGGTACGAGCATCATGTAGGGTTACTGTAAAGTATATTTATCCCTTATTGACATTTTGAACCCTTGAATTCACGTACTTTCTATGTTTGTCAACTTTAGTCCCTCTGTAGTATTTATTTCCACGTGCAAACTTATGACACGTGTCATTACTTTATAGGACGCAAAAATTTCAAGGTGTTAAACTATCATTCAAAGCTCGCGTGTCGTTCGTATATATCGATCGCCCATCGTATGTCGAGTAGTATATTGTAATTGTATAGTATGTCGAGTATAGTATAAGCGTATATCGTAGCATAGTGTCGCCTAGATTTGTAACGATTTGTTAGCGTATTGAGATAGAAGAGCAACGCGAATCATGAGTGTTGATCGAAGTGATAGCAAAAATCGAATAAACCTCAAAATTTTAAACACATAAACAGTTAAACACATATAACACATAAAATCAACGAGTCATCAGAGTCGGCGGTTGCGGGCTCAGAATCGAAAACACATAGAAATCGAGAGATAGATTGTCTGCGGCTACAAGACATTAACTACCCAAAGAGATTCGACTATTCACAGTAGACTTGTCGTCACATTTCAACCTTTGGGACCGTTCTTTTGCCTCGATTCTTGGGCATCCAGCACGTATTCCCTAGGTCATACTCGTGAGTTCAGGTCGTTGGAGTTCCGTCGAGGCTTTGGTGAGATAAGTAAAAGTTGGAATAAGTTGCCAAGGTTCGGGTTTCACCCCTGACTTAGCAATTTCTTCCTTGTTTTAGTAAAATTGAGGAGATTATTCATCAAAATATGGATTTCACTCCTGATTCGGTATAATTCTCCTCGTTTGTTATTGAGAAAGCAATGAAGAACCCTTTAATAGGTGGATAAAATAGCATTGATCCAGCAATTTAGCCGGGAGTTTATGGTTTTCACACCTAATCCTGACCAAATCGCCTTCTCATCATTGAAAATTTGAGTGCAGTGATAGTGTAGAATAGCAGGATTTAGCACATAAGCTTGGTCTGTTGGTTCCTAACTATAGTCTAGGTCTCTAAGACAGTGACCCGGACTAGGTCGTGTCTAGCCTAATTCCCTATAGTTATGGCTCTGATACTAATCTGTCACACCCCAACCGATGGCGGAATCATCGGGGCATGGCACTGAGCGAAACAGAGTGTCCAGAAGTTTCCATAACAACTATCATTACTATTTAGTTTAAATAATACGTCCCATACCATATCCCAAATAATAAAACAAGTTATTACAGATAAATATCTAGTCAAATATTTTGTTCCGACAACTCAGATTTAAATAAATAATATAAATATTCTTCAAATGCTTCTAGAGACTCGATCTGCAAGATCTACAGACAACTATGCTCTAGACGCCTATTCCTAGCACGCCTTCCTAGCAGATAAGTATCCTAATTGCCTGTCACATACGTTAAAATAAGGTCAATACATATAATGTAAAGGTGAGTATACAAGTTTGATAGTAGCATAATAGAGTTCGAAATAGTTTACGCATAACCAGCACGTACACAGAGGAAAACGAAGCATGTTAATTATCGACATGGATCTATCGATACCAATGACTGCGGGTTGACTGTCCGAGACAGTTCGCAATACATGATTACCACCGTAATCCATGCAAGTAATTGTCCTTAACAACCCCCGTGTGAACGGGTGCTGAGTCCAAACTATAGTACTACGTCGTTAAGGCAGGTAGACAGCATTCCAAGTGTAAATATAATAACAAGCATTCATTTAGTCACGTAATACATGCGAATCGGTTAGCGTTCAAATAGTTGAGTAGTGTGTTCGTTTGTGATTTTTAGATAAGTGACGTATATAACACCCAAAAGTGCTAAAAGCAAAAAGGGATTGAGTATACTCACAGCGATTGATTGATGGATTGAAGGGAGCGCTTGAGAGTAGGGTTAGCCTGAATAGTTCGATAGCATAACGATGAGTACACGTAAAATGGAAACAAGTGATGGTGGGTCGAACAACCTAGTCGATCGAACAGCCTAGTCGATCGAACGGTAAGTTCTATCGAATGGTTGTTCGTTCAGTTAGACAGTTCGTTCGGTCAGCCTATTCGATCGGCCGGTAGGCTCGATCGACTGGCCTGTTCAAGTGGATTGTTTCTTCCTTTGAGTAGGATGTGTTTGTGTATGATGGCTTGTCCTTTGGAAGTTTTCGTTGTAGTATTTGAGAACACTGAAGTGTTCTTACCTTCCAGGTCGATCGATCGAACGGGTCGTTCGATCAGCCGGCTTAACCGATCGGTTAGACACTTCAGTTAGTGAGTTCTCAACAGGATGTCACCTGATCGGACAGCATGTTCGATCGGGTGGCACTTCACTACGCCGAACGAGTTGACAAACCGATTAAGTGTTGAAGCGTAGTATCTCATGATCCGAAGAGTAATGTTGTCAAACGGTTGTTCGATCGGACATTGCTTTGTTCAATACCATACTTCCTGAAGTTGTCAAAGTGTGGGGCCATATGCTAGCTGATCGGCTGGCCTGGTCGATCGGCAGACATGTCCAATCGGCTGGGCTGTTCGATCGAACAGCCTGTCCGATCGGTCAGCATCCTGACCTGGTCGGCCTGTTCGTCTAACACTTGGCTTTTCTGATTGTTTTGACGTTATATTGAGGTATTTTGACAACGAGCTGAACCATGGAACCCTCGCTCTTACTTGTTTCCCCTGCTCGGACAGGAATCACCCAAGTCCTGCCGGTGAACTGTTCGGAACGGGAGTTTGACGTTTAACA
Source organism: Helianthus annuus (assembly GCF_002127325.2). Taxonomy (NCBI): domain Eukaryota; kingdom Viridiplantae; phylum Streptophyta; class Magnoliopsida; order Asterales; family Asteraceae; genus Helianthus; species Helianthus annuus. The sequence continues at coordinate 161,169,069 of NC_035444.2, forward strand.
CGAAATCGGTGAACCTCGTAGATACAACCCGAATCTTGAACCACATGACCTTTAGAATGATTGGTGAGTTGGCTCAAGCTTCGTTTCTACCGGTTTGAAGGCATTGAGTGTAAAATAGTTGAAAGAAAGTTGGAAATCCTTCTTTCAATCCTTTACATCATGTAAATGTTCAGATCTGTGATAGATCTTAGTTTGTTTATGTGGAAATCGGCTAGATCCAAGTGATTCTTGGTGGAAGGAGGCCAAAACATGAAGTTCTTGAAGAACACCATGATGACATCATCCTAGAATGCTTAGATCCTGTTGATTTCACGGTTAGCAATCAAGATTTGAAAGATAGAAAGGTGTAGGAGTGTGTATTGATCAAGAAAGTACAAGATTGAGGATGAAAACTTACTGGAATCGAGAGAAATTTGAGAAAAGAAGGGGGAGCACGAGCGGGTCGGTCAGAGGGTTTCCAAAAGTGGAAAGAATGACAATGACAGGGCTATTTATAGACTTCCCGAAGAGGAAAGGGCTGGCCGATCGGCCAGGCACCCCGATCGGACAGCCTGCTCGATCGGACAGTCCGTCCGATCGGCTGGGCTGTTCGATCGGCTGACAGCCTGATCGATCCACAGCCTGGTTCGAGTGTTTGGTGCGATGATTTCTGATATTTCGATTTCGATTGAAGATGATACGAGTGCGATAGAGTTTCCTATTCAAATTACTTTTAGTCCCAACCACTATATCTACATACAAACATCTATATCTCGTGTAATCCCTTCTCTACTAATTATCACAACTTGATTTCGATTTTGATTGCATTCGATTGAGTTTCGAGTTTCGATTCGAGTTTCGATTGATTACCACACAAAACATAAAGTAAGCACGCACAGGTAACACGTAAGGCACACACACACACGTAGTATAACACCAAATTCGCATAGTTCGAGTTTCGAGTTCAATTGATGATTCGGTTAGCTTGATTATTGATTGATTAACTTTATCGCATTGTTACTTCCTACTAGTCACAGTCGTAAATCGTTTCGCGTTGATTAAACATTCGATTACTTCGATTTCTTAGATTAACAACACTTACTCCACATAATACAAATAAAACATAAAATAGACTATTTTCAGTCAAAGAAGTCAAAGTTGACTTGGACTTTGACTTTAACTTTGACATTCGAAAACACGGGGTGTTACAAATGTGCTGGCATGTCACCTGTAACAAGATAATTTACAATGTTAGCATACCATGGTAATTTATCTAATTTCATAATATGCTCATCGGGAAAAGACTCGTTGATCTCTAATGACTTAGGATCTTCTTCAACCATCAACCGGAACAAATGGTCCGCTACCACATTCTCGGTACCCTTTTTATCCCTATCTCCAAGTCAAACTCTTGGAGCAACAACACCCATCGGATCAATATCGGTTTAGCATCTTTCTTCTCCATGAGGTACCTAACTGCAGTGTGATCAGAATAAATAATCACTTTACTACCCCATATATATGACCGAAATTTATCCAATGCATATACCACCGCGAGTAGCTCTTTTTCGGTGGTTGTGTAATTCAATTATGCATCCGAATGAGTCTTACTCGCGTAGTATATGGAAACGGGTTTTTTATCCACCCGTTGTCCCAACACGGCCCCCACCGCATAATCACTTGCATCGCACATAATTTCAAAGGGTAAAGACCAATTGGGCGATTGCAAGATTAGGGCCTCAACTAACTTTTCTTTCAACTTATTAAAAGCGTTATGACAATTTTCGTTAAAATCAAACGGTTGATCTTTTAACAGCAAGTTACATAAGGGCTTGGTTATGTCACTAAAACCTTTAATAAATCGCCGATAAAAACCCGCGTGACCCAGAAATGACCTAACACCTTTAACAGTCGTGGGATACGGCAAAGTGGATATAACTTGTACCTTTGCACGATCAACCTCTATCCCACGACTTGACACCACGTGTCCCAACACAATTCCCTCTTGAACCATAAAATGGCTCTTTTCCCAACTTAGGACCAAACTAGTTTCGACACACCTTTTTAACACTTTATCTAGTTGGTCCAAACAAGCCTCAAATGATGACCCAAAAATTGAGAAATCATCTAAGAAGATTTCCAAAGACTTCCCCATCATATCTGAAAAGATACTCATCATACACCTTTGGAAGGTGGCGGGGGCATTACATAATCCAAACGACATTCGCCTAAATGTGAAGGTACCGTAGGGACAAGTAAACGTGGTCTTTGACTGATCTTTCGGATGGATGGCAATTTGGTTATAACCAGAATTGCCATCTAAGAAGCAATAAAATTGTTGCCCTGACAATTTCTCAACTATTTGATCAATGAAAGGTAAAGGAAAATGATCCTTGGAAGTTGCGGTATTCATCTTCCTAGAATCAATACAAATTCGCAACCCGGTTACCGGCCAAGTGGCTACCTCTTCACCTGCGTCATTTTTGACGACTTGTATACCCACTTTCTTGGGAACCGTCTGTGTTGGGCTTACCCATTGGCTATCCAAGATCGGGTAAATGATACCCGCATCAAGCCATTTCAGCACTTCCTTTTTCACCACCTCCCGCATATTCGGATTTAATCTCCGTTGTGTATCTCGAACGGGAGTCACATTCTCTTCCGTGATGATTTTGTGCATCACCGCCGATGGACTAATACCCTTCAAATCAGCAATGGTCCATCCAATCGCCGCCCGATTGGTGACCAAAACATCCATCAATTTCTCCTCTTGCTCCGTGGTTAAGTTTGATGCAATGATAACCGGGAGTGTATTGCCTTCACCAACATAAGCATACTTGAGATGCTTCGGCAATGCCTTCAACTCGACCTCCGGAGGCTCTACTAATGACGGCTTCAATTTAGTATCAATGCTCTCCGGTAAACTCTCAACTTGGTGCGTCCATGTCGGTTTTCCCTCTCTAACCGCAAGCACCTCCAAACTCTTCACTTCCTCGTCTATGCTCCTTTCCACCTCCACCTGTGACCTGTCAAACATATAACAATCCTCCATTGTGTTTTCCCCATCGAAGACTGTGTTGCAAAGAGGTATACACGTGTCAACAATGTCTGCCATATAGCATTCATCATCAACTGGAGGGTTCATAAGTCTGGAAAAAACATGCAACCTCAACCTTCGGTTTCCAAATGTTATGTCAACCATTCCTGTTTTGCAATCAATTTGAGAATTTGCGGTTGCTAAGAATGGTCGACCCAAAATCACCGTAGGTTGCTTGGTTGGGTCCTTGGCTACGTAATCAAGTACCAAAAAGTCCACCGGATAGTAAAAATCCTCGATTTTTACTATCACATCCGAGACAATTCCACGGGGTAATTTGGGTGTCAAATCGGCTAACACCATGGTGGTGTTTGACGATTGGAGGGGACCAAACTCGTATTGGTCATACAAACTACCCGGTAAAATGCTCACGCTAGCACCAAGATCTAGAAGTGCCCGGTTGATTTTAAAATCGCCTACTTGAATTGAAATGATAGGCGCACCCGGATCTTGGAGCTTGGGTGGAAGTGCACCCTAAAGAATTGAACTCACATTTCCGGTTAAATCTAATTTTTAGGAAATTTATGAGTTTGTTTCTGGGTACACAATTCTTTCAAGTACTTAGCATAAGACGGTACTTGTTTAATTGCATCCAAAAGAGGTAAATTAATTTTTACTTGTTTAAAAATCTCCAACAACTCTTCTTGTTGTGGACCTCTTTTGTTTACAACTTTCTTAATGGGTCCCTTCAATGCTTCGGGATAAGGGGCGGTATTAGCCTCCACACCCTTTTCCTTAGCCTTAGGGACAGGGATGGTCACAATGGGAGTGTTATTCTTCTTTTTCAAGTCATTTTTATTTTGACCCGTTTGACCATCCTCATGCTCATCCTCACTAGCATCTTCCACCACCCCTTCAACAAACTGGGGTGATGGCGGCTCGACACCACTATCTATGACTCGACCACTACGCAAAGAAATTTGATTAATTGGTACCTCACGTGTGTTTCTCGAGTTTGAACCTTGATGCTTAGGGTTCATCGCGGTGTCACTCGGGAGCTTTCCCGTGCTTCCTCTCATTTGAGCCATCTCCTCCGCGAGTTGGCCCACTTGCTTCTCCAACGCCTTTTGAGATTTATCCCTCACTTCAAACTCTTTCCGCATTTTAGTTCTAATTTCTTGATTTGAATTCATGAGAGCTTGATGTGAGTTGGTAAGAGTGCTCATAGTACTCATGATAGCATCTAATTTCGAATTAATCGAATCATCACCTTGGGAGTTAGATGCACTACCCCCATTTCCACCTTGGTTGTAACCCCGTTGATAGTTGCCTTCACGGTTTTGATATCCTTGGTTACCACCTTGGTTATAATTCATTTGGTAACCCCCTTGGTTACCACCTTGACGGTTGTTATAAGAATAACCACCAGTTCATGTCATTATTCTTTCTATCCCCAAACACTTGATTGTCTTCCTCGGTGTACTCACCCGGCCCCGTTGGGCATTGATCGGTCGTATGGCCAATATCTCCACAATCCTCACACACTGCGAATTGGACCGCATTCACCTCTTTCTTTTTCATACGAGCCATTTCCCATTCTAAGGTGGAAAAACGATCCTTAGAATCGAGATTGGGTAATGATCGGGAAATGGGATGTTTCTTAACTCTATCGGCCGACTCCTTTTCCTTTGACCGTTTGCTCATCCGCTCAAGAAACTCCCAATCGTCATCTTCATGATTACTCAAAAGTGTCCCGTTGCTCGTCGATTCGAGGCGATTCCATGTCCTGTCATCCAACCCACGTACAAAACACTTCACCAATTCCCATTTTTCTAATTGGTGATGTGGGCATCTCCGCATCAATTCTTTAAATCGAGTGAACGCTTCATGCAACGGTTCACTCGATAGTTGCAGAAATGACCTTATTTCATCCCTAGCATCGTCGGTTTTCGCCATCGAATAATATTCGTCTAAAAAGGCTTGTTGCATCTCACCCCATGTCCGGATGCTATTCACCGGAAGTGTGAGAAACCAATGCTTTGCCTTGTCTTTCAACAAAAATTGGAACAAACGAAGTTTAACCTCCTCTAGTGCGAAGTTGTGCCCCCAATAGTGTTGCAAATGGACGAAAACTCCGCCAAATACATATGCGGCTCATCATTAGACCTCCCATTGAAGTGGGGAAGTATATTGATGTAATGCGGTTTACAATCAAACATTCTCCATTCGCACACTATCGGAGAGTCATTTTCGGTGACTATCGGTCGAAAATGGTCATTCACTCCCCGTGGAGGTTGTTGACGACGTTGTGGACCGTTAACCTCTTGATCGACCGGCCTTCGGTTGTCCCTTCGATCACCGCCCCTATCACCTCTTCTATCATCTCTTCAATTTCCACCTTGGTTACCCCTTTGGTTACCCCCTCCCACGAAACAAGGAATCCGATTAGGGTTGTCATTGTTGTTGTTGTTGTAAAACCCATCATTTCGGTTCCTTTGGTTATTATTTCGTGGTTGGCGGTTATTTTCATAACCGTCATTCCTTCTATTCCCATACCCGTAGTCTTCATCCCCAACATAATTGGTGTTTTGGTAGCCAAACTCCTCGTCGTCATACCCTCTTGCATTATAAAAATTACCCTGATTCACATATCCCCAATCTTCGTCATCATTCGCCCGATCATCATAGTAACCCCCATCGACTGAATTTTCCGTATGAACACTTACGTGTTCGGGCGATTGATAACCGGGAACACTATACGGTTCGTCATCGGGGATGGCGTTCCTCAAATCGTCTATGTTGAAAAATGGGTCTTCGTTCGCGGGATTGCCACGATCTCTGTTGCCTCGACTATCGGAATTGACATTCCGATCATCAAGGTTGAGGGGTAAGGAGGTTTGTCGATGAAGGTTTTGTTGTTGGGGTGTTCTTTGGGTGTTGTTAGGATTTTGGTTTTGAAAAGGTGGTGTGGGTGGTCCGGTATTGTTATTACCACCCGATCGCTCTTGAGGTATAGGTTGAACATTTTGGGTGGGATTGAAGTTGCTTCGGTATTGAAATTGGTTCTGGTTTTGGTTTTGGTTGGAGTTTTGGTTCGCCATTGAATCGGTTTCAATGGTCGGTGTAAGTTGTGGTGTTTGGTTGGTTTGATTAGAAGCAAGTATTGCTTCTAACCGGCTTGCTAAGTTTCTTCTTGCTACTCTTTCGATTTCCGGTTCGTAGACTAAAGGTGACGTCCTCCCGGAGTTCTGCGTATGCATACACTACCTGTAACCTGCACAAGTAACACACCCCGCGTAATAAAGAAAAAGACAACATGCAAAGAAAAACTAAGCAACTTAAACAGATAATCACGCAAATTCAAACAAAGATCCCCACACAAAGCGCATGCACTCCCCGGCAACGGCGCCAAAATTTGATCGGAGTGTCGCGCTCCGGTCAAAGATAATATTTATAAGCCCAAATTACTCTTAACTATGTGTTAGTGGTAGTAAGGGGTCGAACCACGAAGAGTATGTGGTTTGTGTGTGGATTCGAATGAATTAGAACAAATGTCATGATTTATGAAGCTTACTAGAATGTTTTTGTATTTTTGTTTAATTGAGAGATGTGAGTTTAGACTAAGTGAATTGATTAAATTGATTAACAACTAATGATTAACGATTACAGGAAAATTGATTACTATAACAATAATAAGAAAAAGGAATCACACCCGGTTTCGGTAATTGCTAACCTAGGGTTTCTGCAAGTTTTTAGATTCAACTCAAATGCATATGATTAGCGGATTTAGTGTACCGTGACTTAGGTGCCAATAACTATCAACGTCCCGAAGAACGGACAAGAATACACTTTATAGTCAACACAAGTAAAACCTAACCATGACAATGCACAATTACATATCACCATTTCATAAAGTCATAACTTTTAACATCGTTCAAAAATTTACGAATTCGCAACAAATGTAACACTATTATCAATGGTTTCAAAAATCAAACACAAGTTGTCACAAAGTTGAAGCAATAAACAATTCGAAACCCTAAATTAACAACTACCTACGCCGGGGTGAAACCGAGATGATTAGCCGCTCGTGGTTGAAGAAGCTTGATCACTGGATGATTGGAACATGAATGAAGTCATCTTGAAGCTTGACGGATGAAGGAATGGTGGATGATTAGGGTTTGTGGAATGATTGGTAATGGTGAAGTATGGAGAATTGGGGTTTATGGAGGAATTGGTGATTAGGAATGGTTTATGATGATGATCTTAATTTGGTTGATGTTCTTGATGATAGATGGAATAGAGATGATAATGGTAGGTGAGAATGGCTCCAAGACTATGATTCAAACTCTCAAATCCGTGTAACTCCCGAATTGAATGCTAAAAAACCAATTAAAGTCGTTCTCCTCACCAAACAACCAACCATTCTCGTTCTTGTAATCTGTTGCCCGTCGCCGATGGGCATGACCCCGTCGCCGACGGGTTCGTCTGGTGAAGTTTCTGTCCGACGCCCTAATTGACTGCTTACGGGAATCCTTGGCCGACGAGTTTGTCTGGATCCCGTCCGGGACGGGCTATGCCCCGTCGCTGAAGGCCTCTTGAACACCAATTTTCCATTTTTTTTACTTCTCGCACTCCCGATTGATCCGTAACGCGTCCCGGTGCTCCGGTTTTCGACCCGGTGACTCGTAAAGCTCCCGAAAAGCTCCTTAAACTTTGTTAAACCTGCATAAACACAAATCTAATTAGAAGTAGGCCATTCAAGATTAAAACTCATATAAAAACATAAAGTTACACGATTACGAGCACCGGTTTTCAACCACGTATCAGTGTGTTGTTATTGGTTCAAATGATGATATGTTATATGTTAGAAATGGATAAGCGACACAATAGTGTCGGATGTATAATGACCACTCAAGTGGGATGAAATTGTATGGAAAGTAAAATAATGAGATAGTTAAGTAACGACTTGTTGTAAACTCGTCATAATGATATGTTATGCTAGGCATGTATGATAAGGGTTATCCGTTGTAAGTGGGTAAAGTAGGACAAGCACGACGATTATTGTTGATGTTTGATTATGGGCTCATTATGAATGGGTCGAATGATATGGATGTACGAATGTATCGAGATGTTGGAATGAAAGAAAGTTAATGGAAGGGATGTTTAATAAAAAGAATGTTGTAAACAAGATTTGTCAGTGACTTGTAAATTGTTAAGGGGTTGATTAAAAGTATGTAAGGTAAGTCATGGATTTTGTTTGGCAATATGAACTAACAAATGTTTGTTGTTGTGCATGATAGGTAAATCGCTTGCTTGATTGCGGCACGCTCGAATCGAACACACACTATGTCGCCCTTATGCGCTTCCGGTTCATGATATCTTTTGAAATGGGTCAAAATCACTTTGTGTAGTAAATGTAAAACTAGTATTTAGGATGATCGTAGTAGTTTGAAGTTTAAACTTTATTTTGAATATTTTGGATAGAATGTTTTGGTAAAATGTGTCTGGTTTTAATTTTAGCATCTTTGAAAAGTGTTGTAGAATGTATTTCGAATGATTTCGTTAAAAAAAGCAGGAAATCGTTAACTTTACGAATGGGTCATGTCAAAATTTTCCAAAAATTTGTATGAAGTTTATTTTATTTGTCAAATGTGAAAATTGGGCGTTTCATGAATGAAGTCTAATTCCCATTCCTGGCTGGCCCAGGCCTGCTCGCTATCCGAGTGTAGTCAGCAAAAGCAAAGAGAAAAAATGACATAACGTTGGACCAATAAGATTGAATCCCCTTAGTGGATCGACTCTATTACATAAGTAGATTCCTAACGTTTGTCTCACATCATGACATAAGTAAGCAGTTCTTATTGTATCGGACTATCGGTATAGTAATAAGAAACAACAGATAAGAGTAATTCATTTGTTGATTACACTACCTTATGTTTGGTATACCCAATTCTAGTGAATTTTGTGTCATAACATGAGTCTGGTTAACTCCTAGAATGGCACGCATGAAGAAGCCTACTCAGAGAAGGTTGTTAAGAAAACCAAGGTGGTTAAGAAAACCATTGCAAATATAGCACTGGATGGAAGGTATGCTTCACCGACCTCGTTTAACACCATGCTTCCTCCGAAGCTTTCATCTGAGTAGTCACTACGCCCTACCATATCGCTGAGTCTTCGGAAACGGTTGATTGGAAGGAGGGTGAGGAACGAAGACAGTGGTTTGACTGCTGGGATCCCAATCGGCCTGCAAGCGAGGCAATACTCTGAGCCATATCCGAGACTAGTAGCATTAGTTCCCCTCTCACCAAACCTTACCCTGAGTACAATTTTATTAAAAAAAAGGGAAAGGGCTTTTTCAGCTGGTGCGCAGTAGCGCACTTCAACCGGGAGCAATTTACTTATGAGACTGAGAGAGCGCTTCGTGAAAGAATCGCGTGGCGCGGTGAAAGAAAAAACGTGAACGGGGACTGGATTGATGATAAAATATAATCCTGGGTTGCAAACAGTGATCCTGTTAGACATAAAAAAGTAGCTATCATCCCTTTTTTTGACGAATCATATGGTTTTATGATTTCATTGCCCAATAATTCCTTGCTCAAAGATGTTCATTTGTACATGTATCATATATGTCACATGTGACATGTTTCTTTGCCCTCCACTTAACCCAAGGGTGATCGTACGGCCATCATTCGGTTTAGGCGAAATAAGAAAGAGTTAGGCGCCTCCAAGGCCTATAAATAGAAGCTTCTTTCAGTCTATATTTTCAAAGAGAGAGGTAGAAGTTAGAAAGAAAGCGCACTACCACTGAGCTAATAGCCCGTCGTGCGAGCCCCCCACCGTGGGCCCACTATGCCAAAAGCGGGAGAAACCCCATCCCTCTCTTTCCTTTTTTCGGCCCCGCCCTAATGAATAAGCAGGAGAAAATCCACAAGCTTTTACCCGCACCATGGCCTGCCAAAAGTAGAATCGGGAAGGAATTCGGACGAGATGTCCACGGTCTGGTGTTGGACGGAGAGACAGAATTCATCTCATCGCATGGGAGAAGGCTCTTCGAAGCTTCGATTTGGGGGCTAAAGTCGATTATACTAGACCGACCCAGAGAGGAAGGTGCCCACGAGGGCACCACCAGATGTTGTAAACGACGAAAAGAATCTCCCACACCTTTCTTTGATTTGATTTGGTTCTCTCAGTGTTTCGTATAAATCAGAGGCATTGTGCGTTCTGTTCGTTCAGCCGCGTAATGCAAGAACGAGTAGGATATCTTATTCAAAGGGAGCAAATCAAAGTCAATTTCAAGTTGGGTTGGGCCGACTACAATACAAGTCATGAGCGATAGTGAAGCCAAGCTGGATAGGCTTTTTATGTCGAAAGCCCCAAAACTAGCTATCTTATAGCATACAACTAAGGCAAGCCTACTCAACTAATCTCATAAGTTAAGTAAAGGCATGTTTGCATCGCAACTAAAAGAAAAAACGACTACTAGACTCCCGGCTTCTCATCTTAACATCTCAATATACCAAGCTCAGTCTCTTGAGCAGCGTCTTGAGTCTTGGTGGACTGAGACTCTTTGCTCCCAGTATTCTTTTTTACGCAATTCCGTTGCTTTATTTATCCTATGGGAAGTTTGGAAAGACCGCAATTCCATTATTCATGTCAATGTAAAGCTCAATATAGTGAAAACGAGACAGAAAATTTGGAAGTGGCTGCTTGACATTGTGGTTCTTTTCCACCCGGCTGGGTTTACATGATCAATCTTGCTCAAGTAGAGGATAGGCTCATTACATTGCTTTAGTTGAAAGGAAGGGCGCTAACTCTAAGGCACATTCTGCTGGACATGGGTAGAATTTACACTGGAGGCAAGTTTTCTGAAAATTGTTGGCTTCCTCCAATACTGCAGCTGAGAGTTCTGCTCTAACTTTTGCTTGCACTGTCTTATTTGGTCTACGTACCGGAACTGAGAACATTCAAGATTATGCAGGATTATACACGAAAGATCCTTTTTTGGCTCTGATGAAGTAGAGTCAGTCTGAGGATTGGACCCGGGGGAACATAGATTTTCTATCGGTCTTGACCTTCTCAAAGACTTACCAAGATAGGGATCTGCTCTTATATTATAGATATTATAAGACGATATTAGAAAAGGAACCCCTCTCTCATAGTAATCCAAATTTTAACCTAACTAGGTTTAAAGAAGTTCGCCACATTGCGGCGAATTTCTTTTGTTATTTAGTCTGTGTTTACATGTGTTTTGAAATCACTACGAGCGTGTTGCAAACGAAACTGCTGACAAGAATAAAAAGAAAATGTAGAAAAAAACGTTTGGTTCGGGAAATTCAGTGTTGCTACCCGGTACCATTTGCTCATCCCTGACCACGGTTACCGTACGAACAACGGTATCGTACAACTTTTTTTTTTGATTTTCTTCAACTTTTAATTTTTTTCTTTTTCTAGTTTCAGGGGTAGGGATGAGCTAGGTGCCAACCGATACAGAATCGGTATTGATACCGAAAATACCGGTTACGGTACCGGTATATGAAGGTAAAAAACGGTAGTGAACCGGTACCAGGAACGCCAAAAGTCGGTACCGAATTGGTACTTAAGATCTTTCGGTTCGGCAAATTTGGTATCGGTACCCAGAACAATTTGCTCATCTCTGACCACGGGTTTCATACGAACAACATCGTTACCATATAACTTTTTTGATTGATTTTCTTTCAGTTATCTTTTAGTGTTTTTTTTCTACATTTTCTTTTTATTCTTGTCAGCAGTTTCGTTCGCAACACGCTCGTAGTGATTTCAAAACACATGTAAACACAGACTAAATAACAAAAGAAATTCGCCGCAATGCGGCGAACTTCTTTAAACCTAGTTAGGTTAAAATTTGGATTACTAAAGTCCAATTTGTCTAATAATAAACAAGTTGCTAGTTCCGATGATGTGATGTTCAAAGTTAGTTTGTTGTTAAAAAAATTAAATAAGCAACTTATGAGAAGGGATCATATCAGACATGAAGGAAATTTAAAAAAAAAATCGCACCTAGGGATACGACACCTAAAATCTTTGATTTCATAGACAAGGATTGTTTCCATTGCACCAAATATTCATTTTGTAGGCTTTTGTTTTATAATAAGTTATATATATATAATATATGACATTTTAACAATTATAATGTCGTTATCTATGGTTTTGGTTGTATCCAAAAAATGTGTTTTGTTTATTGAAATTGATTGTATAGGTTTGTTAGATTTGTGATTTCAAGTGTATAGATTCATTCGTTATCGATTTTGGTTGATAGTTGGTTAGTTTCGCGTATTTCCGATCAACTTTCGGTCACTGTTATTCGTCGAAACAGTTGACTGTGTTCTACATTTAATTCGGATCCTAATCGTTTGAACTGTTGTTATCCATTCAAGCTTAATCGCAAAAAAATCTATAGCGATTGAGCCTTCATGTTTACATTTCTTTAGCGATTGAGAGATCACGGTCAAATTTAGTGAGTGACTGAATGTCATGGTTTAAGATTTTAGAAACGATTGAGCCTCATCGTCTGTATCTATTAGCGATTAAGTAAGGGAATTTAAACAATCAGGTCTTAACGATTAGAGTAGTATTTTAGCGACTTTGTAAACCATTTTATTAGATCGTTTGAATTCTTTTAGTGAATCAGCCTTTTCGTTAATGTTGTTGTCCAAACAATCAAGATAAATCGTTTGGAAGTTTGTTTTTGCAATTGAGACTTTGGGATTAAACGATTCAACCATATCGTTTGAATATTTTTTTTAGCGATTAATGTAACGTTTCGTATTTTTCAATTTTTTTTCCATTGTAATATAACTCATATTTTTTCTACATTCAATACTTTGCCTAATTATTCTTGCATGATACGTAAACAATCACGAATACACGTTTATATAATTCAAAACAAGCCATACACTGAGATTATATTTTCATTGAAATGTTGATTCATAAGTATTGATATCATATACATGCTTGCATACACCTTAAACCCTAAAAATTGTAAGTTTCGGAACAGTTCACCGAAGAACACAAGATCTGCGTTTAATCCGGTTTAACGTGCGGAATCCATTAAACTGAACCGTAATCATGCACACGTAAGTAAACATAAATCGTTGAAGTTTTATTACAATTCAAACAAAATCTGGATCGAGTTTCGACGCAAAACAACGCCTTTCTAATAAGCTCTTTTGTGCTCGGTTTTGAAAATTATAAGAATTTCTAGTGGATCTTACTAAGTATTGGGTTTGGTTGTGCTTTAATAGACTTAAGGGATTGAGTTATACCGCTAGCAGGTGGTGACGGTGACATGTGGTGGTGGCAGCATCAGTGGTGTTTAGGGTGATATAATGGGTGGAATTAAAAAACGGTGGGGGTAAAAAGACTAAAACACGCTCGTGTGCCTTGCACATGACTTACCTTAACGTTAGAAATTAATTGGGTTAGGCTCAAAGAGTATGTGGTGTAAGATTTTGAGACATTAAGGGCCGAACTCGTCAACTTTTACGTTAAACTTAAAAGACACCTCCTACGCGCACACACAACCAAAAAAAAAAAAAAAACTGAAAATTTTATTGAGGAGAAATCTGGCAAACTTGAGTTAAAAGACACCATCTGGAAGAAGAAAAAGAAAGAAAAAAAAACCCTGAAAATGGTTTTGAGAATTTATTGAGGAGAAATCTGGCAGATCTAAACCCCTGCGAGACTTGATGCAGAGTGAGTCGTGGTGTATTGTATCGCTGATCCTGACATGAGTTATCGAAGGTTCGATCTAAACCTAATTGTATTCTCCAGTGTTCCTTTTCAATTTTCTGTCTTTGATTGCTTGTTTGTTTCGATTTATAAATAGCTTTGCCTAATAAAAGCCGTGCCCTGCTTATCATCTCTGGTACTAAATAGTAATTTTGAGTTATGGTTAAAGAAATGATTGGTTTTTTCTATTTCTTATTGATTATGATGTGCTTATAGATCATGAAATCAACATTCTAAAAGCAATGCAGCATGTAATTGTAAAGTGGAAATCTCATGGGGCGGATCTAGCCCACTTTTGTGGGTTCCAAGAACCATTCGGTTTGGAAAAAAATTAGTGAGAACCTTGTATGATTTGGAAAAAAAATAGTAAGAATTAGTGAGAATCTAACAAAAGGAACCCAGTGAAAAAAATAGTGAGAATCTAACAAAAGGAACCTTGTATGATTTGGAAAAAAATAAATTCAAGCGGCTTTGAATTTATTCGAATGACAAAATGGATGTTAGATGATTGAAATGAGTAGAATGACCTACAATACAATACAATACAATACAGTCATGGCATGGAAGAAAAGTCTCCATGACTAAAATTACATCTTCTCATGTAACCACATACATTCTCGCAGTCGAATCTGTTTTGGTAGTTGCTTGCTACTGCTATTCATGTGATTTTATTATAAATTCTTCTTTATGCTTTATCTGTTTTTTTTTCTTCTAGGGACAATCGTGCATCTAGAACTGCTCTATTTGATAACCTTGATGGCATTGAGGAGGGCGGCCTCAGAGCTTCATCATCGTATTCTCGCGATATAGACGAGCAAGAAAATGAAAAATCTTTAAATAGCTTGCAGGACAGAGTTGTCTTTCTAAAAAGAGTAAGTTATTTATTAATGCAAAATGTCAGTTCTTAAAGAAGTGCGTTGTGGTAATACTTACGTGTTAGTTTAGGTGATAAAAACTAGAATACAGAATGTAGCTTCGGATGCTATGAACTTAGGGTCAGCAGATAATGCTGAACATAATATTTGTTTATATAATCTATCCTGAACATGGCTTCTTGTTCAACTTAATGAGATTGTAGTTTTTACAGCAATTTTGATGATGATCTTTTTTATTCATTGGCATGTTAGATTTATACAAAATAGTTTTCTGCACTGTTTTTATTATAATTTTGAGATTAATGATTGACAGTTGACTGGTGACATACATGAGGAGGTGCAGACTCATAACCGTATGCTGGACCGAATGGTACACATTTACGTACATTCATACTTAATTGCTCTTTACATACTAACCTGTTTTTTTATCTAACAGGGCAATGGTATGGATTCCGCAAGGGGGATTATGTCAGGAACTATGGATAAGTTGAAGACGGTAACATTTGAGATCCTTGACTAGTTAGTTAGTTAGTTAGTTAGTAGCTTATTGTTAATGATCTTTGATTGATTCAGGTGTTTGAAACAAAATCAAGTCGGAGAACATGTAAACTCGTCATATATTTGGTCCTGGCATTCTTCATCTTATATTACCTGTTCAGGTAACATTTAATTTTACCTTTTTATCTTCTATTTTAGACTAAATTTCCGTTTTGCTCCCTGTGATTTGGTCGTTTTAATGGTTTTGCCCCAATCGTTTAAAAATAGCCATTTTACTCCTTGATGTTTCGGTTTTGTCACCAGTTTGCTCCCTGCCGCACAACTTTCTCTTTATTGAATGATTTAACTGAGTTAAGAGCCGGGGAGCAAACTGGTGACAAAACAGAAACATCAGGGAGTAAAATGACTATTTTTAAAGGATTGGAGCAAAACCATTAAAACGACCAAACCACAGGAAGCAAAATGGAAGTTTACTCTCTATTTTTTTGTTTTTTTATAGAATTTACCAAATGATTATTCTACTTTTGTTTCTTCCAGATTCCTTCTGCCAGCAGCTGTATGATGCTTAATTTGCAAGACCTGATGATGAATCTGAATGAAGAAATATACTTAGTTATACTTGGTACTTACTTATCATGTTATTTAGTGTTCAGATTTTGAATTTTAAAACTGCTGTTACATGCCTTTGCCAATATATGTTAATTAGGTTATATTATTCTCAATAATTTCCATAACTCTATTTATAAAACATTATCTTGTTTCTTTTTTTTTTTTTCTGAGTAAACTGCCATTTTGGTCCCTAAGGTTTGGTTACTTTTGCCACTTTAGTCCAAAACTCAAACCTTTTGCATCTGGGTCCCTGTGGTTTCAGTTTTATTGCCATTTTGGTCCAAAAATGAAATCAAGTCATACTTGTCTTATAAAATCCTGCAATTTTGTCATTTTCCTCAGGGGCAAATCAGGTCATATTTGTCTTATAAAATATGGTATTTATTTATAAAAAAGAAATGATCATTTTGCCCCAGTGAAAAATGACAAAATAACAGGATTTTATAAGACAAATATGACCTGATTTCATTTTTGGACCAAAATGGCAATAAAACTAAAACTATAGGGACCCAGATGCAAAAAGTTTGAGTTTTGGACTACAGTGGCAAAATTGACCAATCCACAGGGACCAAAATGGCAGTTTACTCTTTTTTTTTTTTTTTGAACGGCAAATTTGGATCACTGACGGACCACTGGAGTATCATCATGCCACTAGCGGAACCACCCGATCATATCCATCTCCACTAGGCATAATGCCTATAGACCAATTAAAAGGGAAACCCAATAAATATGGGAAAACCCTCTTTTATGAGAATCGAACCAAGGACCTTTCAGTTAATATTTGATTATTTTAAGAAGTATATGTTAATGTGTAACTGTAAAATAAACATTTCATATCAAAATCAAAAGAACCAAATAAACTACCTAATCCGACATAATGGAGTGAGAGCGCGTTCCAGTTCATCTATTAGAAGTATGTTTAAAGGGTGTGTGATTTAGCCGTTTAAAAAAACTAATTGAATGTTTTTCATTAAAAAATAGACATGAAAAGTAATTAACTCGGATTTGAAATCAACTCAATTAGCAACGTCCCTCAAAATTAGGACAAAAACTATTGTAAAGTGTGAACAAGTCAGTTAAAAAACATTAAAAACTGGAGCAATCTCAGAGATAATAAATTGGAATAAAATTGTATAGAAACAACATCACAACATTGTTATTTGACAAAAGAGTAAAATACGCGAATAATTCCTATGGTTTTGTAAAGTAACACCTATAGTCCCCAACTTTTAAAAATTACACCGGTGTTCCCTGTTGTTTGCTTTTTGTTACTCGGATGGTCCCTGGAGTGGATGCCCGTTAGTTTTCACCATTAAGTCCATGTAAAATGACCAAAATGCCCTTAGTATTAAATTATACACTAAAAGTAATTAAAGGTGAGACCCACCAACCTTCTTATTCACCATTTTAAGCCCCCCCCCCTCTCTCTCTCACACACACACACACACTCACTCACCACCACCTGTCTCCACCACGTACCACCTGCAACTCCATCAGCATCAACATCTTCGTCACCTTAAGCACTTGTATGTCTCCCCCTCTCTCTCTCTCTCTCTCTCTCTCTCACCACCACCTACTTCCACCACTTACCACCAGCCGCCACCACCTGCAACTCCACAAGCATCAACATCAACATCTTCGCCACCTTAACTCCCTCCTCCATCCCAGATCCCTTCATCCACCACATTTAGAGAAGGAAACGACTAGAGAGAGGGATCGATCAGAGAGAGACGCGAACATGATGGTGACGATGGGTTGCTAATGTTAACAATGGTAAATTTAGTCGATTAAGGTACATGTTGCCTCTTAGGGTTTCGAGTTTTGAGTTGAATTTGTAGATTTAGAACCGATTTAGGGTTTTATTTGGGTTTTGATGATGGTTGTTGTTGACGGTGGTGGCGGCGGTGGGTGTGTTAAAGACCGAAAGATGATGATGGTGGTGGTTTATGGGTATAAAGATGGTAGCGGTTCAGACAGTGGCTGTTGTTGAGGCGGTGATGACTGTGATGGTGTTTTGTGATGGGTTAAGGGTTGTAGGGGTTAGGTTTAGGTGACGGAGGTGGGTGTGGGTGGAGCTAGAGGTGGGTGGCTATGGTGATGGTGGCAGGTTGTTTTGTAGAAGAAAAAAGAGTTTATGGGCCCACACTTTTAATATAATAATATGAGTGTGTATATGTAAGACCTATAAAATTTAAAACCATCTTTAAAGAGTGAGTAAACAACTAACTCTAATGTTTCAAAGCAAAAAATACTTCCATATTTATACTTGAAATCTTGCAAAGTCATCATTAACTTTATAGTTAGAACATGTATGTAGAAACATAAAGGGTTTACTTGACAACAAAATATTAAGATCATAAACATATGATTAACAAAAATGCGGAAACAAGATCTTCACAGTGTTCGGTTTCTCGTTCGGCTTGATCTTAAATGCTTAGAAACAAACGAATTTTACCCCTACGCTAACTACATTTTTTAATTGTGATTATATTTTAGACTAAAATGGCACGTTTCCAAAATGTCAAGGAAGAAAACGGTTCAATTTTGAAATTTGACCTTAAATACAAAAGTGAACAAACCACAGGGACGTAAATGACACTTAACTCTAAATTGAAAATTAACATCAAAATTTAGAAAAAAAAAAGCATTATAAATTATGAAAACTAACATCAAAATTAAGAAAAACCACATTATAAATCTAAAAATTAACATCAAAATTCAAAAAAAAAAAAAAAAAAACAAAACAAAAACAAAACAAAACAAAAAATTGAAAATTATAAATTTGAAAATTAACATCAACTATTTTACATGCTTACATCAACAACATCAGAATAATCAAAATACTACAATTATTATTGAAATTGAGAGTAAACAAGTTGAAAAAAAGCAAGTAATCTTCATTCATAGCTATTACAAAACACATTATAAAACAATATAATCACCTGACATATCACTACAATTACAAAACACATAGATTAAAAAATTATAAGCCTATAATTATCGGTACCTTAATCAGAATAGCTGGGTGAAGAAGACGAACGCGAGTACCAACTAGTATGACGTCAATTAGGGTTTTGACGTTGCAGAGGCGGAGAATGACTATTATTCTTTAATCTTTTCAACGGCAATTTGGCTGCGTTGTACGGCAGCTATACAGAATATTTCGGGCGGCAATTCGGCTCCGCTGTACGGCAGCGGCGGTGGGAGGACGAGAAGAGTGGTGGAGAGGTCCAAGGGTTTTGTTATGTATGTGAGTTTTGTGAGAAGATGTTTGAAGTGTTTAGAAGTGGGAGGTCCACATCTGTTTGGGGAAGAGGACGCACAAACCTTTTTAAATGAAATCTATTATGAAAAACAATCTACAAAACAAAAGATCTGCGCATGGTCTGCGCCTCGCAGACAAAAAAAAAGTCAGGAAACTCTTTTTGGAAAAAACAACTAAATACCTATGATTTAAAAAAAAAAAAAAAATCTTTTTTAATCTCGGTGGTAATAGGTATATAAAGGAAAGATGGTGTTTTAAATTCACAAGACCATCTCCAATGGTTAACCTATGGGTTGATGTGACACCTCTCCCAACCCCTAAAATCTTATCTATCCTTCCCCTCAAGAAAAATGCTAAAAAAAGAATTAAAAATTTAGTTTTATTATACTGAAAATAGTATGTTAAATGAATCCTAACTACTTTCGATTCTCAGCATGTACGAACAAAGCCTTGGCCATTTTTCTGTCTTTTATGGGCAGTTGTTTTAAATTTATTTATTTACAGGTAGAAATTTGTGTTGAGTGGGGGATGGATATATGCAAAGAATCAGACATAAAAACAAAATGATATGTTGACGTGTTATGAGAGGTGGGGTGACCCTCATTCATACGTATGCCTTTATACATTGAATTCAATTCAAGGTGGCGACTATTTCTTCACTTTTTATAATTCAAAAGTCGTGACGTAATCAAATTCATGCATGATTCTCTTCCCATATTATATTATCACCACTTTATTTATTTATTTTGCCAAATCATTTCACAAAATTTTTACTTTACAGCAACTCATTAGTGTATATTTTATATTATATTATTTTTAAGTAAACCTGCAATTTAAAAAAAAAAATCCAGAAATAAAAAAGAGAAAAAAAAATCCTCACTATTCTTCCTTGGTTAAAATTGTTAGGTCAACAATTTGACTTTGACCTCAAGTCAATGCAAGTTGTTGGTATGGACCAAGACTCTCCTGAGTTCATCCGAGATCCCCTTCAAAAGAAGTGGTTTCTGAATCACTCCATTGATGCCGATCTGCAAGCATTTTTCCCAAGCATTCTCATCACCTACAGCGGTCAGAGCAACGATCAAAGGCCAGTTTCGACTACGAGACTTTCGGATTCTTGACGCCACTTCAAACCCGTCAACATCCGACATTTCAAGGTCCAAAATAACCATCTGGAATGATTGGTTTAGAGCCATGATGCAGTCTGAACCAGTGGCAACTGTTGACACAATGCACCCGAGTTTCTCAAGTAGCTTGCGTGTGACCGCGCGGTTCACGTCATCCTCTTCCGCTAGCAGTACTTGAAGGCCTCTGAACACGGTGTTGGACAGCTCTAACGAGGATTCTCCGGTTTCCAACATTCCTACCATCGTTGATGTTCTGAGTTGAAACCGAAGAACAAGAGCCATACTTTGATCGAATCCTGTGGGATACGGAACTACCCAAATCTTTCCTTGCATCAACTGCTAAAACAAAACAAGTTATGTAACAATCTACTTGAACACAATCCGTAGGGGTGTTCAAGGTCCGGCTTGTCTGGTTGTTGTACCAGTTTGACGGTTTTAGACTAAAAGAATATAGTTTTTTTACAAAACCATAAATATTTGTTTAATTTTAAAAAATATAAAAATTGTTATATTTTTTAAATTAAAGATAATCAATGTTAAAGGGTTGGTTCCAAGTTTCAAACTATAAACCGTCAAACCTTTAAAACCGAATCATAAACGGGACCGCATATGTGTCAAACAGGCTGACTTGGATGGTTCGATTAGTTTTAACGGTTTATGAACACCCCTGGTTACCAGAAACTAGAAAAGGAAACCAACCTCCACGAGCTTCCTGCACACACCGAAGCTCAAACTTTGCTCCACCGTACCATTGTGAATTCTTTTGTTATCACCAGAGCCTTCCGACTGATCATTGATCCCGATTTCAAACTTCACGTTGACGTAACCGTCAGACGAATTCGATTTCCACATTGCCCATCTCCCATGGCTTCCACTCTCCATTGAGATCCTCAACGTCAAAACCACTCCACCTCCTTTTTTCGCTCCATTCAAAAGGCTCCCCATCATATGCAAGATCACCTGAAAAACCCGTCTCTCGTCTCCCATAACGTTATCAGGTAGCGATTTATCTGCTTCGACTACGAATTTGTATCCCTTAGAAGAACACAAACACTTTGCAAGATAAGCAGTTTCTTTAATCAAAGAATGGAGCCGAAACGCTCTCATTTCCAACGGGAACAGGTCTTTTGAAGAGTCGTCCATTACATCATCGATCAACATCGAGAGTACATTGCTAGTTTTCACCGTGGTGTCGAGAACAACACGCTGTTGGTTGCTTAGATTGTCATCATTTTGCATAATCGAAAGCAAACCCATGATCGAATGCATCGGTTTCCTCAAGCTTTTACTCATTACCGTCTGAAACAGGTTCCTCGCTTGGCTCGCCCTCATCGCGTCCTGTTTAGCCTGCTGCAAAGCTCGATTTTGCTCGGCTAACTTGTCTCTCATGAGCTGAGACTCTTCCAAAACCGCAGCATGCGAGAGGGCCACGGCTACCTGGTCAGCAACAACTTTGACTATCTCTAACTCAGCATCAGTCCATGATCGAAGTTCTCCACCCGGAAGAACCAACACAAGAATCGCGTAACACGCCTGGATAATCTCGGGCGTCCCTCCTTTAAAATCCGAAACTCTAAGCATCGGCATTCGTATCGCAGCCACAGCTCCATGTGGTTGATCATCACCAGACTTTCCTCCACTGCTTAAACTCGCGCACGGTGATCCCTGATCCAGTAACTTCACCGTCTCGCTTCCTTTAATCTCTTGAACATCCGGATCCTGAATCGTGACGGAGACATTATAGACCATTGTACATGATTCTCCCCTCGCCTTTCGATGCGTAAGATTCATGACTGTTTTCGCAGGGCCAGGCATCCAAATCGCACAGTTGTGCAAATCCAAAATCGCGGATAACTTATCGAGTGTAGTGTACAAAATCGTGTGGCGATCAAGCGACTTTCGGATCTCCTGCGTGAGCATACTAACATGCCACCCGGCTTCCTTCTGTTGCTTAATGACACCCATTTCTCTACCAAGATCCCTAGTCTTCTTCCTCAACATAAACTCTCTAACTTTAACTTTCAACAGCAAAGGTATGAGAGTAACCAAGGTAATGGCGGTCGCGAAGGAGACCAAGGCGGTGAGGAACTTGAAGACGGTGAGGGCGAGCATGAGCTGAAACGGGTGCGGTTCGTAGGTCCACCAGTTTAACAAATGGGTCATCCCACAAAGAACAATGAAGGCTATGAATTCAAATAATACCCATTTGAGCAGGTAACAAAGTAGAGTAATTCGATCGGAATCGAAAAATAAGCGAAGGCGATCATCAAATCACTCACTCGTTGTGTCTCCATAATGTTTCGGTACCCGAAGAAGCCGTCATCCTCACAGTTACACCCCACTGCATCCGACGACGACCCGAACACACAGACCACAAGCAACGACCAGATCAACCCAACAGATGCTAATGTTTTTGACATTGCATCCATCGAATTTGTTCGTCAATCCATCGAATACAATACCAACGAATATGTTTGTTTGTTTGTTGCCGAATTGATCAACGCCTTAACAATATGAAGAAGAAGAAGAAGAAAAAGTAATGTAAATTGATTATTTAATTATTATTATTATATAAAAATAAAAAAGTAAGGGATATGGTAGATTAAAATAAAGCCCAGTGAACATTTTCATTTGGCGGTTGGAATTAGATCGAATTCCGACTCGAATGGCGTTGGTTAATAGGAGAGTCAATATTATTGATTCTAGATGTCCTTTCTGTGAGTTTGCGCATGAATCGGCTTTTCATTTGATAGTGGATTGTGATTTTGTTAAGGGTGTTTGGTCCAAAATAAGAGATTGGTGCCGCATTCAAGGTGGATATTTTGATTCGATTGTTGATCTGCTGAAGATGGATTACATTGCAAATAAACCAAAGTGGGAGAAGAAGCTTTTGAGAGGCATTATGATGATTACGTGCTGGAGGATTTGGTTGGAGCGAAATAGTATTGTTTTCCACAAGTCTAGACATAAAGTGGTAGATATAGTCGCGGGTATTAAGTCTTCTTCTTTTTGTTGGGTTAAGAATCGGACTAGTTTTAAGGATTTAGTGTGGAAGGATTGGGGTATTTACCCATTGTATATGATGTAATATTTGTGGAGGTCCTCTTTTCGTGGCCCTCTGTTTGTTAATGAAAGTCTTCCTTCAAAAAAAAAAAAAAAATAAAGCCCAGTGGAACAACATTCATGCATGTATCCAACATCGGAATGCAGGCAGGAATTCAATTCAATTCAAATTAAACCAAAGGTACAACTAGAAAGAAAACATTTTTCTTTTTCTTTAACAGAAACTAGAGTAATTTAAAAAGAAAAGAAAAGAAAAGAAAGTAGAAATCTACCCTTGGGCACGCAGGTTCTTCTTGCCTTCAGATCAGATCTTTGAAAGCACACAGATCAAGCGGCTGCATAAAACATATGTTTAGAAACAAACATACGTTGATGTTCCTGTTTAGTAACGGGTCAGAAAACTTGGCAGTTGTTTGAAGAAGAAAACCCACAGTTACTTAAAATCTGTATTTAGAGGTAGAAGAATGTATGCTGCAAGGTCATCGGTTTCTTCACCTGCAAAATTTCAAAACTGATTTGCTTTGCTTTGGGGGATTCTAGAGAGAGAAAATAATATAAACGTTTTTGGCTGTCTGCCGCCAGTGTTTGCTAGAGAAGAGATAGACACCCCATTTTTCCAAATACTTTTCTAACAAAATACAGATTCATTATAATAATAATAATCTTTTTACATAAATTTAGCATACTCAATCCCACAACAATACATAAAAAAATCCTATACCCCAATTTTATGAGTAAAATGCATGGATAGTCCATGTGATTTGGTGAAATTTCACCTTTAGTCCTCAACTTTTCAGAATTATACTCTTAGTCCATGTGGTTTGACAAGTTGTTACTCGGATAGTCCTTAAAGCAGATGAAGGTTACTCAGATAGTCCCTGTGGTTTGACAAGTTGTTACTCGGATAGTCATTGTCATTTCACACCCACTTCACCAGAAAAACTAACATCCATCCGCTTTAGGGACTATCCGACTTCCGAGTAACAACTTTTCAAACCACAGAAACTAAGAATGTAATTTTAAAAAGTTAAGGACTAAAGGTGAAATTTCATCAAACCACAGGGACTATTCGTGCATTTTACTCCAATTTTATTGTACTAAAGTTCTATATTTTTGTTTACAATACATCTAGTTATTTAATTAAAATTTAAAATAATAAGTTGTTATCTTTTAACTTTTTTAAATTTGATGTAATAACATTGTAGATTTTATAATCTTATTTTGATCAACTTAAAAGATAACGAGTCATTAGTTTTAAGTGTTTTTTTCTCAATTATATAAACTTTAATTTAATATATAAAATTAGGTTAAAGACTTTTCGTGTATTTATATATTTAGATAAGTATGTCAGAATTATACAGAGATACTTTTTTTTAAATAAAATGTTGTTTTATTATTATAATAAATAAAAATCATTTTATGTGTAATAACTTTAGATTTTCTTTTTGTAGTCAAATATTTTTCAACTATATAATATAATTAAATAAAAAGACATCCGATCAGATATATGCCATAAAATAGTTAATTGATATTCTATATTA